>NC_056730.1:837998131-838110631 GCF_019279795.1 Protopterus annectens | reverse complement strand
TCAGGCAGCCTTCTCCTGCTAGATAAAGATGATGCAGATATTGTTTCCAGACTTTATATGAGAATGGAAAGTACCATGAGTAAGTAGGACAAATGTTTATTCCTACTAAAATGAGTGTTTTGTCTGGCAGATTTACTGGGTTATGGAAATACAGTGACAGGCAGTTTTTATATGAAAAGCCGTTAGCCGAATACACCTATAGGGTTCTTTGCAGAGATGCAGCTACAGCTGAAGATGGATGTTCAGTCTACATTCACAAAGTATGGAACCCAAGAAGACTGAACAGATTGGTATGATGTTAAATGTTTAACCCTCTCAATAATACACAAGGGGCTGCAACACATTTTACTATCATCTAGAATACACCTATAGGGAACATGATGAATGCAGCCTGAGATGGACAGTGCTAGAGAAAGGCTTGGATTTTCCATCTAAAATGTATGGGACCTCACTCGGTACTTCTGATTTACTTGGGACAGATTTGAGGAAACATTTCCCCTATTAAATAATCCCTGGCTGTAGTATAGGCAAGAGATTTTTTTTTTCTTTTTTGCATTTTAAGACTTTTGAGAATGGGTCCTGTTATAAAATTATCTTCATTCTCTGGAGTAGGGTGATTATTTTCATTGTCTGTTTTATGGACATTCCAGACCCCTTATTACAGGACTATTTAAACAAATGGAATGAGATGTTTGATGAATCCTTAACCTCTAAAGAATGGAAGGACTGTCTTATCAGAATTTGGAAACCCGCAATTCCTCTAGTAGCAAATTTCACTCATGTAAAGTACTATATCATTGACATTTTACCTTGGTGTGACTTCATGTTCAAGGTTTAGTGCAACAGGGATACTGCTAACACCCTGGCTATTCCATAGCACATTACTATCACCTGTTATGGTTATACCAAAGGGTTACCAGACTATGGGACAGGGTTACTGATGATATAGGAAGAGCACTAACTAAATCACTACCTGACAAGACTTTTTCTTCTTCTTCTTCTTTCAGCTTTTCCCGGTTAGGGGTCACCACAGCGGATCATCTGTCCACTCATGATTGGCAGTGGAGTTTTACAGTGTCGGGTTGCCAGTCCGGCACCCAACCTTCCACAGAAGGCATACACACGTACACACACACCTACATGAGTTCATTTTTGGTTGTTCAGATGTCTCACATCAGAAGTTAATTTTACAACCCTGGAATCCAGTTGGACAAGAATAGCAGTCGCCACCTTTTTGTCTTTCCTGTTTTCACAATGGAAATAGTATGCTAACAGAAATGGGATCCTTCATTAAGGCAGACGGTCATACAAAACAATGGATAAGAAAACATGGAACAAGTAATACAGTATTTTACTTCACTACACAGCACGAGAATTCACAATATTTTAGGTTTCGTTACCTTTTTTTTTTTTTTGATATGAATGTGATTCTTTTTTTCTTCCTGTCCCTGATTCACATATTGTCTGTTATTTACCATCAGTAGTGATGAGACTGCTTAGATATGTTTTACTTGGTGGAAACTGTTCATGTCAAATACTCCTCTACTGAATTTCATATTGAAAAATAAAAGGCAGCTGTTGCAAGACAAAAGCGACGCTTGGTAGGTGGTAAATCCTTTATAAACAGAAAACTCCAAATCCAGAAAAATACAGACAATATTCATCCAAGATAAAACAGTGCAAGCAAACACAGCAGTATTAAGCGCTTTTGTCTGGTAGATGACTTCCTCAGAATACAAAATACTGAAATTAGCACCTGTTCAAATACATTGCTTACCCAATCACAAATAAGCTGACATCATTTCCCTCATTAACAAGGCTGCAAATACTTAATACAAGCCAAATATAAAACAATAATACATATAAAAAGTTTAAAACATGCCTAAACAATATATAAAACTAAATAAAAACATAGATTTTAATTTCAACAGAGAAGATAAAGAAATTCTATCATTTAACCCAGGAGCTTGATAAGCATCAAGCCTAATTTGCCATTTGAGTTCTACGAATTCCAAATACTCATTCAAGGGTCCCCCACGAGGTCCCAGATCTACCTGTTCCAATATAAAGAACAGGAAGGAATGGGTAGGTTCACTAACCAAATGTTTATATAATGCATTCTTTTCATTTTTGTTTCTGATATCATATAAATGTTGATAAATCCTTAACCTTAGGGCATTCTTAGTTTTACCTACATAGAAACTTGCACAGAATCTACACAAGGCCAAATACACAACCCCTTTAGTGTAACAGTACATCCTTTTTGAACTGGAAATATATCCAAAGTTTTTGAGCTTGATTTTTTTCTCTGTCCATAACATAGGGGCATTGGGCACACCACCCACACTTAAAAGTACCACCATTGTGGATGTCAAATTTTTGCCTTTCAAACAATCCTTTAAGGGAAGTGTCTCTTTTGCAAACCACTTGCGGTTCAATACCAAATTTCCCTGATAATTCAGGGTCAACATCAAATATTTTCCAATATTTGGAAATAATGTTTTTAATGTCATAAAAATTGGATGTGTAAGTAAGAGTAAGCACCCATCCAAAATTTAAAGGTTTACAGTCATTATGACTTTTGGTGGACACCTCCCTAGTAGTGCAAGAAAATGACCATTCATTCTTTTAGTCTTAACTTCATTAAAAATATCTATGACAAAGGTTTCAGGGTACCCCCTCTTACAAAACATGTTTTTTAATGTTTCACATTCACTAAGAAAATCCGCAAAGTCAGACACCATTCTGGCCAGTCTTACATATTGGCCCTTAACTAGGGCTTTTTTCTGGTGCAATGGGTGTGCACTTGTATAATGCAATAGTGAATTTGAATAGGTAGGTTTCCTATATAGTTGTGAAACAAAACAATTGTGTTCAAAGTTTTTCTTGATGGTAACATCTAAGTAATTAATCAGTTCTACATTGCTATTCATAGTAAACTTAAGAAAACTTGTAGTTCCATTAATATAGGTGAAGAACCTCTTCGGGTTGTCCTCACTATCTTTCCAGAACAGGACTATATCATCTAGGTATCGCCCATACAATACCCATGAAGTCCTAAATTCCGAGTTGGTAACAAACAGGTCCTCCCATTGTGCCAAGACAATGATGGCAAACACTGGAGCACAGCACTCACCCATTGCAACACCCTGTTTTTGCTTAAAAAGATGCCCTTCAAAGGTCACAAAATTATTCTCTAATATTATTTCCATACATGTTCATAAAGTCAGAATGGTGTTATGATTAAGTGTTTATTTTGGAACAGGTAGATCTGGGACCTCGTGGGGGACCCTTGAATGAGTATTTGGAATTCGTAGAACTCAAATGGCAAATTAGGCTTGATGCTTATCATGCTCCTGGGTTAAATGATAGAATTTCTTTATCTTCTCTGTTGAAATTAAAATCTATGTTTTTATTTAGTTTTATATATTGTTTAGGGATGTTTTAAACTTTTTATATGTATTATTGTTTTATATTTGGCTTGCATTAAGTATTTGCAGCCTTGTTAATGAGGGAAATTATGTCAGCTTATTTGTGATTGGGTAAGCAATGTATTTAAACAGGTGCTAATTTCAGTATTTTGTATTCTGAGGAAGTCATCTACCAGACGAAAGCGCTTAATACTGCTGTGTTTGCTTGCACCGTTTTATCTTGGATGAATATTGTCTGTATTTTTCTGGATTTGGCGTTTTCTGCTTATAAAGGATTTACCACCTACCAAGCGTCGCTTTTGTCTTGCAACAGCTGCCTTTTATTTTTCATTGTTTGTAAGACTCTACTTGTTTTCCTTGAATTTCATATTGCATATTTTTTATCTATGGTAATATTTTAGTTTTATGATACATGATTGTTGTGTGTTAAATTAGTTTTTATTTGTAAAAAAAAAAAGATTAACTTCCTTAATTTATGTAATGGGATATGTCAGAATTTAAATTAAAATAATATTCTTGGCATATTTGTCATCCAAGATTCCAAGATCTCATGACAGTTATAAACAGAACTGCAATCTAGTATGTGTGTGTGTGTGTGTGTGTGTGTGTGTGTGTGTGTGCACGCGCTCACATGCCGGCATGTGTCTCTGTGAAAAATGCAGCATCAGTGAGTCAGAGTGACATTAACAGATAGTAAGGTAAAGGGTGCTACTCCTTTCCCTATCATTATGCGATCTCAGAATTAGTATATATTATGTTGTGAGGGTGTGGGAGTCAGTTCCCAAGTGAATTGTATGCATAAACAGTTATGTTTGAGAAGTCAGTGGGAAGTGCTGTCAGTGAGTGTCATTTGATGATGTTAGCTCCAGCAAAAGTTTCCTTCTTCAAAATGACATATCTATATATATGTATGGGTCTACATCTAAATTTCAAAGTTTTAAAACTTTAAATTTCTTATGGTTGAGACCATAGGATCAAAGTTTTGAAACTTCAAACCGTTTAAATAGAGATTGCTGTACAGAGTAGAACAATATATTTACCATTTTCCTTGTTGTAGTGTTATCTCAGAGTCAGTATACTTAATTAGCAGGGAGTGGTGGGGGTGCAGGGGGGCTTGCCCCCTATAAAAAAATATATTTTTGAGTTTTTATTTTTTTTTACTTAGATTTTGAAGTTTCAAAACTTTGATCTTATGGTCTCGACCATAAGAAATTCCAAGTTTTGAAACTTTGAAATTTAGATGTAGATGCAGGTGTATAAATATCAAAACAATGTAGGAATTAGGAGGTAAAACCTGCGTTTGTTATGGATGGAGGTTGCCTTTAATAAACATGCATTTTGGCTTTGAGCTGTGGCAGTTTTTGTTTTTCATTCTGGTGTATATGATTTTTCTGTATTCCTAATTTTGTGCTTCAGACATCCAATTTTGTGATAGACTCTCTCTCTCTCTCTCTCTCTATATATATATATATATATATATATATTATACTTCTGTTCTTTGAAAAATTGTAATTTCAATGAACAGAAGTAGACCCATATATATATATATATATATATATATATATATACACACACACACACACACACACACACACACACACACACACACACACACACACACACACACACAGACAAAGACAGATCATCACTTCCATGTCACTGAAACTATGCTAGACACCCAAAAAACCTGACTCATATAAAATGACACACATTAGTTTAACATAATTTATTATTTTTATTTAACATTTGTTAATTGGGAAAGTCCAACTTGGAATTAAGCCAATTTTCAGCAAAGGCCTGGGGAGAAATGGTCCAGGTGCATGTCTTTGTAATATGGGAGGAAACTGGAGCACGTGGGGGAAACCCACACAAATGCAGGGAGGACATACAGATTCCACACAGAAGACACCCCAGCTGAGAATCAAACCAGAGAATCTCTTGCTGTGAGGCTACAATGCTACCGCTGCACCACTGCACTGTCCATAATGTTGTGTGCATCTCTTTACCCCTAAAATATCTAGCAAAATACCATCTGTAGTTGAGCATATTGACATATTTTTCTAAGAATATTACTTGAAAATGTTAAAGCATTTCAGAGACATGTCCCTGTATTGCCAATACTACCGGAAGGCCTACACAGCCATTAGGCTACTAATTTTACTAATTTTTATCATTGTTCATCACAAATATATAGACATGGCACATGATATGTCTTTATTTTATTTATTTATTTTAATTTTACATTTGTTTACTGGGAAAGTCCGACTGGACATAGGTCCTTTTTCAGCGGAGGCCCAGGGAGAAAAGCTCCAGCAATAGAAATACGAAGAGTGTAAGAGTTACAATACACAAGGAATTACAGTAGCTTACAATCAGTGTAAAAGTTACAATACACAACATGTTCCAGTAGCAATACAATACATAAAAAGTACCGGTAGCATTTCAATCAAAAGTAGAACAATGGTGAGCAATACAGGCCTTTAACATGCATCACAGAGGTATAAATATTTAAGTAATGAGGACGAGCAAGTTACATAAGAAAGGAGTGTGCAGATATGAGAAAAATAGTACTCAGTGATGGTTAATATACTGAGGTCAGAGTTATCCAGGAGAGCTGCAAGAACAGAGCCAGGTATCTACTAAGTGAGTAAAGAAATGCTTTTTAAATTGTACTGTGGAGCAGTTTGAGGTGATAGTGGTTAGAAGATTATTCATATTTTAGGAATGACATTAGAGAAGAGAGATTCCCCAGCTGAGTTTTTAGCTTTGGTTGTTTGTAAAAGGAGTTTATTATTGGAACGGAGGGTTCTGGACAACAAACCATTGTCTTCTGGCAAACAATTCAGTAAGTACCAGAATAACAACTTTACTGCCTTGCTATAATGTTACAAATAATACTAATAGTTTTGTCTCAGAAAAGGTAAAATTTTTATGTCATTTTGAATGCTATAGAAAAACATATAGTTTTGGCATGTCTCCAGATGCTGTGAGTTCACTCCTTTGGCTAGAATATTTAGCTTGTGCAATGTGTCAGGCAGCCTTCTCCTGCTAGATAAAGATGATGCAGATATTGTTTCCAGACTTTATATGAGAATGGAAAGTACCATGAGTAAGTAGGACAAATGTTTATTCCTACTAAAATGAGTGTTTTGTCTGGCAGATTTACTGGGTTATGGAAATACAGTGACAGGCAGTTTTTATATGAAAAATACACCTATAGGGTTCTTTGCAGAGATGCAGCTACAGCTGAAGATGGATGTTCAGTCTACATTCACAAAGTATGGAACCCAAGAAGACTGAACAGATTGGTATGATGTTAAATGTTTAACCCTCTCAATAATACACAAGGGGCTGCAACACATTTTACTATCATCTAGAATACACCTATAGGGAACATGATGAATGCAGCCTGAGATGGACAGTGCTAGAGAAAGGCTTGGATTTTCCATCTAAAATGTATGGGACCTCACTCGGTACTTCTGATTTACTTGGGACAGATTTGAGGAAACATTTCCCCTATTAAATAATCCCTGGCTGTAGTATAGGCAAGAGATTTTTTTTTTCTTTTTTGCATTTTAAGACTTTTGAGAATGGGTCCTGTTATAAAATTATCTTCATTCTCTGGAGTAGGGTGATTATTTTCATTGTCTGTTTTATGGACATTCCAGACCCCTTATTACAGGACTATTTAAACAAATGGAATGAGATGTTTGATGAATCCTTAACCTCTAAAGAATGGAAGGACTGTCTTATCAGAATTTGGAAACCCGCAATTCCTCTAGTAGCAAATTTCACTCATGTAAAGTACTATATCATTGACATTTTACCTTGGTGTGACTTCATGTTCAAGGTTTAGTGCAACAGGGCTACTGCTAACACCCTGGCTATTCCATAGCACATTACTATCACCTGTT
Organism: Protopterus annectens; assembly: GCF_019279795.1. NCBI lineage: Eukaryota > Metazoa > Chordata > Ceratodontiformes > Protopteridae > Protopterus > Protopterus annectens. The sequence goes on along the minus strand of NC_056730.1, from coordinate 838,103,286 downwards.
ATGGTTATACCAAAGGGTTACCAGACTATGGGACAGGGTTACTGATGATATAGGAAGAGCACTAACTAAATCACTACCTGACAAGACTTTTTCTTCTTCTTCTTTCAGCTTTTCCCGGTTAGGGGTCACCACAGCGGATCATCTGTCCACTCATGATTGGCAGTGGAGTTTTACAGTGTCGGGTTGCCAGTCCGGCACCCAACCTTCCACAGAAGGCATACACGCATACACACACCTACATGAGTTCATTTTTGGTTGTTCAGATGTCTCACATCAGAAGTTAATTTTACAACCCTGGAATCCAGTTGGACAAGAATAACAGTCGCCACCTTTTTGTCTTTCCTGTTTTCACAATGGAAATAGTATGCTAACAGAAATGGGATCCTTCATTAAGGCAGACGGTCATACAAAACAATGGATAAGAAAACATGGAACAAGTAATACAGTATTTTACTTCACTACACAGCACGAGAATTCACAATATTTTAGGTTTCGTTACCTTTTTTTTTTTTGATATGAATGTGATTTTTTTTTTCTTCCTGTCCCTGATTCACATATTGTCTGTTATTTACCATCAGTAGTGATGAGACTGCTTAGATATGTTTTACTTGGTGGAAACTGTTCAGGTCAAATACTCCTCTACTGAATTTCATATTGAAAAATAAAAGGCAGCTGTTGCAAGACAAAAGCGACGCTTGGTAGGTGGTAAATCCTTTATAAACAGAAAACTCCAAATCCAGAAAAATACAGACAATATTCATCCAAGATAAAACGGTGCAAGCAAACACAGCAGTATTAAACGCTTTCGTCTGGTAGATGACTTCCTCAGAATACAAAATACTGAAATTAGCACCTGTTTAAATACATTGCTTACCCAATCACAAATAAGCTGACATCATTTCCCTCATTAACAAGGCTGCAAATACTTAATGCAAGCCAAATATAAAACAATAATACATATAAAAAGTTTAAAACATCCCTAAACAATATATATAACTAAATAAAAAACATAGATTTTAATTTCAACAGAGAAGATAAAGAAATTCTATCATTTAACCCAGGAGCATGATAGGCATCAAGCCTAATTTGCCATTTGAGTTCTACAAATTCCAAATACTCATTCAAGGGTCCTCCATGAGGTCCCAGATCTACCTGTTCCAATATAAAGAACAGGAAGGAATGGGTAGATTCACTAACCAAATGTTTATATAATGCATTCTTTTCATTTTTGTTTCTGATATCATATAAATGTTGATAAATCCTTAACCTTAGGGCATTCTTAGTTTTACCTACATAGAAACTTGCACAGAATCTACACAAGGCCAAATACACAACCCCTTTAGTGTAACAGTACATCCTTTTTGAACTGGAAATATATCCAAAGTTTTTGAGCTTGATTTTTTTCTCTGTCCATAACATAAGGGCATTGGGCACACCACCCACACTTAAAAGTACCACCATTGTGGATGTCAAATTTTTGCCTTTCAAACAATCCTTTAAGGGAAGTGTCTCTTTTGCAAACCACTTGCGGTTCAATACCAAATTGTCCTGATAATTCAGGGTCAACATCAAATATTTTCCAATATTTGGAAATAATGTTTTTAATGTCATAAAAATTGGATGTGTAAGTAAGAGTAAGCACCCATCCAAAATTTAAAGGTTTACAGTCATTATGACTTTTGGTGGACACCTCCCTAGTAGTGCAAGAAAATGACCATTCATTCTTTTAGTCTTAACTTCATTAAAAATATCTATGACAAAGGTTTCAGGGTACCCCCTCTTACAAAACATGTTTTTTAATGTTTCACATTCACTAAGAAAATCCGCAAAGTCAGACACCATTCTGGCCAGTCTTACATATTGGCCCTTAACTAGAGCTTTTTTCTGGTGCAATGGGTGTGCGCTTGTATAATGCAATAGTGAATTTGAATAGGTAGGTTTCCTATATAGTTGTGAAACAAAACAATTGTGTTCAAAGTCTTTCTTGATGGTAACATCTAAGTAATTAATCAGTTCTACATTGCTATTCATAGTAAACTTAAGAAAACTTGTAGTTCCATTAATATAGGTGAAGAACCTCTTCGGGTTGTCCTCACTATCTTTCCAGAACAGGACTATATCATCTAGGTATCGCCATACAATACCCATGAAGTCCTAAATTCGAGTTGGTAACAAACAGGTCCTCCCATTGTGCCAAGACAATGATGGCAAACACTGGAGCACAGCACTCACCCATTGCAACACCCTGTTTTTGCTTAAAAAGATGCCCTTCAAAGGTCACAAAATTATTCTCTAATATTATTTCCATACATGTTCATAAAGTCAGAATGGTGTTATGATTAAGTGTTTATTTTGGAACAGGTAGATCTGGGACCTCGTGGGGGACCCTTGAATGAGTATTTGGAATTCGTAGAACTCAAATGGCAAATTAGGCTTGATGCTTATCATGCTCCTGGGTTAAATGATAGAATTTCTTTATCTTCTCTGTTGAAATTAAAATCTATGTTTTTATTTAGTTTTATATATTGTTTAGGGATGTTTTAAACTTTTTATATGTATTATTGTTTTATATTTGGCTTGCATTAAGTATTTGCAGCCTTGTTAATGAGGGAAATGATGTCAGCTTATTTGTGATTGGGTAAGCAATGTATTTAAACAGGTGCTAATTTCAGTATTTTGTATTCTGAGGAAGTCATCTACCAGACGAAAGCGCTTAATACTGCTGTGTTTGCATGCACTGTTTTATCTTGGATGAATATTGTCTGTATTTTTCTGGATTTGGCGTTTTCTGCTTATAAAGGATTTACCACCTACCAAGCGTCGCTTTTGTCTTGCAACAGCTGCCTTTTATTTTTCATTGTTTGTAAGACTCTACCTGTTTTCCTTGAATTTCATATTGCATATTTTTTATCTATGGTAATATTTTAGTTTTATGATACATGATTGTTGTGTGTTAAATTAGTTTTTATTTGTAAAAAAAAAAAGATTAACTTCCTTAATTTATGTAATGGGATATGTCAGAATTTAAATTAAAATAATATTCTTGGCATATTTGTCATCCAAGATTCCAAGATCTCATGACAGTTATAAACAGAACTGCAATCTAGTATGTGTGTGTGTGTGTGTGTGTGTGTGTGTGTGTGTGTGTGTGTGTGTGTGGTTCTATCTGACTTCGGACAAGTCAAGAAGATCAAAACGGAGAAGACCGACGGATCAAAACCCGACGCTGAGAACATCGACATGGGAAAAGGCTGTGGATGTATGGTGTGATGACGACGCAGGGTCTGCAGTAAGGTAAGTGTGCGACTGTGATAGTTTGTGGGTTGGGGCGGGTTAAGTGAGTTAGGGTTAGAGTGTGCGACTGTGATAGTTTGTGGGTTGAGTTAGGGTTGGGCTAGGTAAGTGTCGACTGTGATAGTTTGTGGGTTAGGGTTAAGTGAGTTAGGACTGTGATAGTTTGTGGGTTAGGGGTTAAGTGAGTTAGGGTTAGGGGTTAGGTGAGTGTGCGATAGTGGCGGACCTTAGGGTTAGGGTTTGGGTTAAGGTTGTAGGTAGTTGTGTATGTGAGGTTTAGTGTTGGTTATTTTGGTGTGCTTGTGTTGTGTGTGTGCTTTTTGGACCGGGGATTTGTTTTGTTTGTTGCTTGTCGGGATTATGGTGTGTCGGGCATGTGAGGTTTCGTGTTTGTGAAATGTCGGTTATGTGGTGTCGGTGATTTCAGGCGTTTTGACTTGTCGACGTTGTAAGATAGATCCGTGTGTGTATATACATATATATATATATATATATATATATATATGGTTCTACCTGACATAGTCGAAACCACACAACACCGACAACCACATCACCGACACCACATATTCGACAGTCCATAAACACGAAACCACACATAACCGACAACGAAATAACTACACAAACACGAAACCCCATACACTGCACACACCACAATAACAATTAAAACAAAACACATCCCCATTCCACAAACCACACACACAACACAAGCACACCAAAATCCTTACAAGCCCACACTAAACCTTACCCTAACCCTAAGGTCCTAACTCACTTAACCCCTAACCTAACTCACTTAACCCACCCCTAGCTCCCTAACCCTAACTCACTTAACCCACCCTAACTCACTTAACCCACCCTAACCCTAACTCACTTAACCCACCCCTATCCCCACAGACCGTCAATCTCCACACTTACCTGCATACTCACACAGCCTTTCCCCATGTCGGCATCCTCGGCGTTGGTGTTGTCATCCGTCGTGTCGGTCTTCTGCATTGTCGATGTTCTGCCACCGGTCTTCTTCACTTTCGATCTTCTGGAGCTCAGTTCGATGTCGGTCTTCGGTAGAACCATATATATATATATATATATATATATATATATATATATGTGTGTGTGTGTGTGTGTGTGTGTGTGTGTGTGTGTGTGTGTTTTATATTCCATTGGTTAAAATTGTTTTGGGTTAAACAAGAAATAAAAGTTGGTTTGTATCATCCAAAATCAACTAATCACACATACTGTGTTTTTCTTTTCTGTGCAAGATTGTGATACTGCAGGGATCAGAGAATTTGCCATTTCCCAATGTAATGCAATCTTGGAGTTGGTATATATAATTAGCAGTGGGAGTGAGTGGGTGTGTAGGGCTTGCCCACCTGCAAAAAATAATAATTGTTATTTTTTTTAATAGGTTGGTAATGGAGGATTTGTTCTCTGTCATTTGCTGGTCAATTTTTTTTTCCAGATAGAGGGTTATACATACATATATATATATATATATATATATATATATATATATATATATATATATATATATATATATATATATATATTATATGGGTCTACTTGAGATAACCGAAATCTCAATATACTGAAATTCATATCACTGAGACCAGAAATGCAAAGTTTCCCATAAGCAAAACTTCACAATACCAAAATTCAGAAGACTGAACATCTGAATGCCCAACAGTCTAAGCTGAGTGGAAAAGGAAATCCGCTCATGTGCATGCTGCAGTGCGATGTCGGAGTTGGTATCTTTAATTAGCAGGGGTTTGGGGGTACAGCCCCCAATAGGGGGTTGCAGGGGGGATATGCCCCCCTTCAAAAACATTGTAGTATAAGGTACATAGTTAGGTTTGTTTAATTTAAGTGTTTATTATGAATGTTCATATCAGTGCTATAGAGACCATCATGAATATTCAGTGTAACGTTTTAAGGGATGGGTTTATTGGTTGGTGGGCAGGGTCTGGGTGAAGTTAAGTAGGTAGTTGGATTGGAATGTGTCATTTTGCTTCTACAATGGTGTTCATGTTTGCTGTCTTTGTTTTGTTGAATGGGGGTAAGTCGGGATTTAGTTTTGTTGGTGTTACATGTGTCGGATATGTAAAGTGTTGGGTTTTTGGGATTTAGGTGTTGTGGGCTCGGTGTTATGAATTACAGTCTAGTGAGATTTTGGTTATCTAAAGCAGAGTTATATTTTATATATAGATATATATATATATATATATATATATATATACACACATACACACACACACACACACACACACACACACACACACACACACACACACACACACACTCACACACACACACACACACACACACACACACACACAAACATTGGTAGTTTACACAGAAACATTTATGGGAAAGATGATTTATAAAAGTCACGTACCATCACAAGTTCTTTCTTACATGATGGCATTTTGTATAAAAATAGTTTCTTGTCTGAATAAAGTAGTTCTGGTTTAGGAAAGAAGCAGTATATGTTTCTGCTAACTGTATATCAATAAACAGTTTTCACCTGAAGAATACAAGGTACAAAACAGCAAAACTATGGAAACTCACATCAGGAAGGTTAGTTTTTTAACATGATCTGTGCTTGTCCTGAAAAATATAATTAAATTCGCCATCAAGTAATAGAGGAAAAATTATACAGATGCTGAATCTAACCTTTTGCACTTTTTAACCTCTACACGTTTTTTGCATTCTTACAAAAAAGAAGCTGTTCCCTCAATCAAGGACTTTTGTTCAGCTGCCCCCTGGTGCCCCATAGTTCAGATAGGAAACCTAAATGTCTTTCAGCTGTTTGAAAGCTGTAACAATAACCACTTGCAAGGGTAGACAGAAGGAAACTCTGAAAGGATTATAAAAGCACTGATTTTCAACAGGCATAGGCCATGGAATAGGATATTATTAGTTCATTGTATGCAACCTGATTGCATGGCTGAAATGCTAATTACCTTTTTAAAAAAAACTGAACCAGACAAGGAATGCGCTCGACTAACAAAAATGGACCATTTTTCCTACTACTTTTTTAACTGCAGTCATGATTAGAATTATTCAGAAATCATTTACAAAAGTACCCCTATCCCATAGATCTTCTCCAAATACGTGGAAAATGTATACATCTCTGCTGATCCAAGCTGCTTCAGGTTTTCCTGGCTGGCAGCTACAGATAGAATAGACTGCTGGACCAAAGCTGCATTAAATCCTTTATAAAGTAATGTGTGCCCACTTTGAAGCACATATGCAGAAGATCCCACTATGCAAGACAATTGCTTGAGGAAGACAGAGAAGGAAGAAAAAGTAATTTACAAATACCATGGCAATGTTAATTTTTTTATAGTCACATCCTAAATAAATTAATAGTGGATGCGTGCAAGGCTGAAACCTGGCCTGGAGATGACAACCTTCTTTTCTGAATACTATACTCACAAAACCTCTGTAATTACATCTCAGTAATATATCAGTTAGGCAGTCGATTTTCAGGCTAGTTACTCATAGGTATGCACAGAGTACATTTATCCTGTTTGTTTTAATCAGAGGGTGCCGTATAAAGTGTATGAATAACACATGCTCTCTAGGACATTAATTTATTTACTTATTTACTTATTTATTTTATCTTTTGTTGACTGGGTTAGTCCCATTAGGCCAGTGGCCTCTTTTCATGGCACACCCAAGGTAGTATTCCTGCTGTCTAGGGGAAGTTCAACCAGGGCACTGGAGAACTTGCCATACACGTTTTGATAAGTTCCATGTTTTTTGACATCCATCTGAACTAGCAGCAGCTCAGACAGATTGAGCATTTTGGGTGAACATCTCTTCTGAAGGACATGTTCAGCCCCTGTTGCATCCTGATGTACCAAGAAGCATTACTGGTACACATTTAGTAGTTTCTGGTTGCCAAACATGCCAAGGATAGCACAGTATTGCATGTATGCAACAGGAATCTGCTTTACCAAGATACCCAGCTGGACTGCAGAAACAGTGGTTAACAAACAGTTGGTAACATGCTGAGTTATAAATTTATCTTACTTGTTCTTTGATAGCCAAATGATGAACCACAGAATACATATCTCAGACGGGGTGGAATAAGGGTGAGAATGTGAATCCAGGAGAGCTCCCATTACATAATAAAGCATTCCTCTTCCAATATTTAAATCATCCTATTAAAAAATATATACTTGATAAAATTGCAAATACAGTAAAAGAAAAAAATTGTTGTTTTCTACCTTTCCTCACAATTAATTCTAAGAGAGGAACACTCAGTCCTCAGCTGTCAGGTCATCCAGGTATGATGCTAACAGTCTGCCAGCATCCTAGTTTTGAAAAAAAAACAAATGGCCAAGCAGAACTTGCAAGTGCAGTTTTTTTTATAATAACAGCAATAATGGTACTACTAATAATTAAAAAACTCCCTTCTGCTCCATACTCTGTGGGCTTCATGGGAATGTGTATTTGTGGTGAATGTTGTTTGTCCAACTGACAACAGCATTAAGCCTTTACCACTGAAAGCCATTTTCAATAAACATGTGATGTTGCCCCTTTACTGTTGTGAGACTGTGGAGTTGGTATATATAAACCGGGGAGTGTTGGAGGCATCCCCACACATTTGATTGTAAAAGAAGGGTGGACAAAAGTTGGTTTATTTGGACTGTTTTGACACAGAAAATGGTGAATATGGCTTACAACAGGTACTCCTGTAATTTCTAGGAGACAAAAACAGTGCATTGGAAGATGTTAAGATGGCTGAGCTGATAAACAAACCAAAGATCACCTGTTTCCCATTGACTTAGGTTGTATCAGGTGACTGATGTTTGAGGCATTCTGAATGAAAAATAAAAGGACTCCTGGCATAGATACTGATGGTGGGACTACTGAGGGAAAATTTCCATTTTATTTTTTTTTTTATTATGAAAATAATACTGATATTATTGTCTGTATTCATTCTTTCTCTTTTATACAGGTAATATAGTGTTGGGGGGGGTGCAAGTGCCTGTATGTATATGTGTGTGTTTGTGTGTATTACGTTTTGTACAATAAAATGTAAATAAGTAAATGTCCTAGAGAGCATGTGTTATTCATGCATGTTATATAGCACCTTCTGATCAAAACAAAGAGGATTGTTTGTGTGCGTGCGTGTGTGTGGTGTGTGTGTGTGTGTGTGTGTGTGTGTGTGTGTGTGTGTGTGTGTGTGTGTGTGTGTGTGTGTGTGTGTGTGTGTGTGTGTGTGTGTGTGTGTGTGTGCGTGTGTGTGTGTGCATTATAATGCAGTGGGTTGCACTCTATGTGTATGGAAGCAATTAGGTGAAAAACATTATTCTAACCATAAGATCAGAAGACTGATGGTTCTACTCTCAAAGCTTGTACGTGGATTCATTTTCCATTCCTGATACTGCAGTGCACCACCAAGTCATCCTTCAGATGACAAGTTAACCTCAGGTCTCATCTGCCTGAATTAGTTGCAATGCAGATTGATATAGAATGCCCATAGAACTTATTGAAAGGAATAGAGATTCTCTATTTTACAAAACTTAAAATATCATATATAAAATTAAAAAAAAAAATCATAACTTCAATAAATATTTCTACATTTCCTATATACAGTTACAAATACATATTCAAACAATATTACCTTTTCAGCTCAGAGTCTTTCTGCCATAACAAAAACCGTAATATTTTTTGTTTCTTGTATAAATTCCATTGTTTGTTATATGGAATGTCATGACATCTCCCAGTCACAATAAACTACCTTGAGAATTGAAAAATACTGCACCACAATTGCAGCCAAGCTAGCACTATTTACATTGCTTGCATGATGAGAAGTAGTGCAATTATTTGTGCATGCAGCCCATCCAGTGCGCACAACATGCAGCTCTTCGTCATGGCCATGATGAGAAGTAGTGCAATTATTTGTGCATGCAGCCCATCCAGTGCGCACAACATGCAGCTCTTCGTCATGGCCATGATGAGAAGTAGTGCAATTATTTGTGCATGCAGCCCATCCAGTGCACACAACATGCAGCTCTTCGTCATGGCCATGATGAGAAGTAGTGCAATTATTTGTGCATGCAGCCCATCCAGTGCGCACAACATGCAGCTCTTCATCATGGCCATGATGAGAAGTAGTGCAATTATTTGTGCATTTAGCCCATCCATTGCGCACAACATGCAGCTCTTCGTCATGGCCACAGGCAGCCTCATATCTACATCAGGTTAATTAATTTTGCAGACATGGCTAAAAATAAAAAGCAGGAGGTAAACCCTGACAGTGCACAAACAACCCTAGTAGTCATTGCTAAATCACATGCCAGGTTTACAAAACTGATGTAATGTACAGTGCATTATATATGTATGTATATAGAGAAATGTCCAGTAGAAGGGAACATAGCACTGATGCCTGGGGTGGAGTAGAGTTCTACTAAAACAACAGGATCCACTGAGATGGACAAAAAAAGTGTAAAAGGAGGTGCAGAACAAAGCATGTAGGAAAAGCAGAATGGAGAAGATGGTATGATAATACATGTCAGCTGATTAATGGGAAACCTAAACAGGACAGGAGAGGTGGGATACCATAAAGTAACATGACGTACTGACCTGCACCAGTCTTCACAACATCAGAGTGTGATCACTGGACTTAAGACTATAATGCTACTGTCAAAAAATAAGGACAATATGATACCCTCAGGGGAGTACATCTATTAATGCATTCCACATGCCAGTATATCCACAGTATCCTAGCAAGGAGAGTCACTACAGTATTCAGAATAAATGCAGTTATAAAACATACATATTAGGGAAAGATAACACATATACACACATAAAATACCCAGGGGATTCAATCTCCCCCAACTACTGCACTGACACAATAAAAATAACTGTATAAGACCAGTGAAGCATTTAAAGTGTTAGAATAAAGGCATTAATCATACTTTAAGTTTGCTTTAGATTTGTTTTGCCATAGGATGTAGTGTAAATTCTGTTGTGTTTATAGATGGCCATTGACATTGCTCTCTGCCAACAGTCTCAAAAAGTATGACCAGAGAAAGATGACTTATTTACTTTATAAGTAATTTGTGGACATATGTGTGTTTATGTTTCGGCAGTCCTGTAGTTTGGAAATGGGAGTACAAGACAAAGATGAAGAAAAGGGGAAGCAAGCAGAAGATTGGACACAAGGACAGGTACCAAGAAATGAGTGGGACAGAGGTAAGATAGGGGCCTATTTACCTCTCCTCTTCTCACCTCAGCAATGTTACATAAATCCATATATAACTCTTCCTAAAAAGTGTCAAATCCCTTGACATATTTCATCCTGATGATAGGAATGTTTAATTTACGGGGAATACAACCCAATGATAACAAGGAAAGAGCCATACATCAGAAGTGAATTGAATCCATGCCTTTGTTACTGATATGCACTACAAGAGTGTACTAAAATGCCAGGCTTCTGAAAAACACATTTCAGGGGAATGCAACCCATGTCAGAAAGAAAAAAGACATACTCTAGAATGGAATATTCCATTACCTCTGTTATTGATATTTACTAGAACAGGGCCCTAGTATGACATGATATGGAAGCACTCATAGGAAAAACTTCTGAAAAACACATTTCAGGGGAAATGTTAGAACAGTGCTGAAAACAAAAAAGAGCCATTGTTAAACAAGCATCAGGGAATCAAAACCCTTCACCTACTGTATTGACAATGTACACATCACTGCAAAACTTTTACATACACATACTGTTTTCTTTGTTTCATATTGTCATTGATTATCACATATTGTTTTGCAGACTGATACAAGGTAAACCTCACAGATATACTTCAGGCCAGTGCATTATTAAGTGAAGCCACTGAGGATTTTAATCTGAAGGTGTCTGAAAACACACATTCCAAGGGAATATTTCAGCAGTGGTGAAGATAGACTAGTGTATTAATAATGTGCACTTAACTGTGAAACTGTTAAATGCTCATTTTATGTTTACCTTTTCATAGTGTAATTAATTATTGCATTATATGCATTGTTTTTTAGACTGATACAAACTCGATCTCAGTAGATTTGAACCCCTGCCTGCCTATCTGATATACTGTAGACAGTATTATCGTGTGAAGTCACAGAAAAACTTATAATGAAGTCAGAAAACGCACATTTCAGGGGAATGTTTAAGCAGCCCTGAAGACTAAAAAAGACCATTGTTAAACAACATACAACAAGCAGGGGATCAAATCCCTTTCCCTAGCGTACCAAAAATGTACACATCACTGTCAAACTGTTACATACATGCATTACGTAGTGTTATTGATTAGCTCATGATAGGGATTATTTTGCAAACTGACATAAGACAGATCTCAATGAACTTTTAGGTGTATGCATTATTAGTACGTGAAGGCACAGAAGCATTTACTAATCGAGTTGCAATGACAATGTAGACATCACTTCATAAGTACAATGAGCCATGGAAGCTGTTACAGTGAAACTATTCACTTCACCTTATTTCAGTATTGCTTGGTGATGAGCAGAGACAGCCAGGTCGGCTATGTGACTAATGCCATGATCTTAGCAATTTGGAATGATTTGTCTCAGCTTTGGCCATGGAATGAGCTCTGTCAGTTCTCTGTGGCTACATATGTCCAACGATGTTGCTCTCTGCCAACTGTCATACAATATATCACCACAAATAGATGATTTTTGTTCTTTTATAAGCCCTTTTTGGCATGCGTGATGTACTAATGTATTTTTGAAAAAGGTAAAGATTAGAAGGGGTATAAGATAGAGATGAGAAAGGACAGAGGAGACAATAGAAGGTAGGGAGATAAGGATTGAGAAGTATGGAGGTAGGTGAAGAAGAAAGGCATCAATGTATGTAAACCCATATCTTTCTTAATGATCTGATATATATCAAGGCATTAGCAAGGAAAGTCACTGAAGTGCCATAAAACACATACATATCAGTAAACTGAAGCACATTGGCTGACTGATAAAAATAAGAAAAAATATTCAAGGCATTGGAATCAGGGTTTTCCCAGTCACATCAGCAGGGCCAACCACTGAAGCTGTCAGACCATAAAGAGTCATTAAAAACACATTTGAGAGTTGATTGGATAGCCATCAGTGTAAAACAGCATAACAACTCTACAGGAGTGGAACATACCACCCATTACATTGTTACAGTGCAAATCATTTCATGAGCTCACTGACCCATCAAAACAGTTACAATATAGACAGGCCTACCTGCATTTTTTAGTCTCAGCAGCTCAACAGGTAGTATACTCACTTTTGGTGCAGAAGGTCATGAGTTCTATTCCCATACCAGCTAGTTGTATTACATTTTTAATGCTGACACTGCAGTACAACATAAGGGAGTGCTGAAATCCTCAGTGTGCTATGCTTCAGATGAGATGTTAAACTGAGGCCCATCTGCTGGAGATGGTGGTAGCTCAGGTGGGTGTAAAAGATCAAGTAGCACTTATCAAAAAGGGTAGAGGAAGTGCACTGGCCAGACTTCCCCTAGTCATTATGAATACCACCTTGCATTTTCCCTGAAAAGGGGCCACTGGCCTAGTGGGACTAACCTGGTCAACAAAGTGTAAATAAATACAATTTTACATTTGCTTAATGATACTAAACTGTCCTTAGCTCTTCTGCATTACCTTTGGTGAACTTTTAGTGTCTTCAAAGGATTTTTCTCAGTTTTCAACATAGGAAGAAAGCTGTAATTTCTCTGTAGTTACATATGACTATCAGCATTATTCTCTGCCAACTGTTGTGCAATGTATGATTATGATGATTAGGAGGATAAATAACAGGGTTATGAGTTTTTTATCAGACCTTTATGTGTATGTGTGTGTGTTGTGTTTATCTATGTTTCAAATAAGCTGAAGATTGGAAATGGGAGTAGAGGAACAGGATAATAAGGGGAAGCACTCAATTGTACACTAGGTGAGCTAATAAGGAATGAGCTTGATGGGTGACTAAGGAGCATCTCTCACAACTTCTTAACTCAGCAATGTTAGATGATGCCATAAATATATTTTGTTAGACAGTGCAAATGTCCCTGATAAAATGTGCACAATGATGATATGAGTGGCTCAATTTTGGGGGAAGAAACATATGATAGGAAGGCAAGATAAATATACCTGCATGGATTTGAGACAATTCTTTTATCACTCATATTCTCCAAAGCAGAGCATTAGCCAGGTATTCTACAGAAACCTAAATAGGGAAGGTGTCTCTAAAACACATATCAGGGTGTCACAACACTGGATAGCAATGCAGGTGATATATACCTCAATGGATTTGAAGCCATGGTTGTATCACTCCTATTCCTTGAACTAGAGCATTAGGCAGGGATGTCACTGAAGCACTCAGGAAAAGGAAAAAAATGCAGGACAATGGAACAGTGTTCTATAATGAAAACATAATATTGTACAAGAATATTCCTCCCACAGGGGATTACAAACATGCACCCAGTACATTAAGAATGGATTCATTGGATCATGAATACATTGAGCCACAGAGACCTTTACAGAAAAAATATTACTTGTACCATATTTCATTATTGTTTGGTGAAGCACACCTATGCTATACTCATTTTCATGGTCAATTGTAAGATCATTCACTCATGTAAAGGATTTTTCTCAGTTTTTGTCACAGAATGGGTACTATCATTTCCTTGTGATTATAGACGACCAGTGACATTACTCTGTGCCAGCTGTTGCACAACATACGACCACAGTAAGATGACTGCGAAATGTAAACTCTATGTGGCACGTGTGTGGTGTTTTTATCTATTTTTTGGAGAGACTATAGTGAAAAATGGGAGTATAAAACAGATGAAAAGGAGAAGCAGGCACAGGGTACAACACAAGGTCAGCAGGTGATAAATGAGTAGGACAGAGGTGGGATAGGAGCATACCTCTCAACTTCCTAGCGCAGTAATGATGTCAATGACAGTGATAATTCAGTGATAACAATTATTAATGATTTATCTGCCACTTACATTTTGTAGAATGAACAATTTTAGCCAAGTATCTGTACATTAATGAAACATGGATGTTGAGAGGTATGTGTGGAAGTATTTTTGTGGGATAGGTGCACTTTTTTATGGAGAAGAGAGATCTGGGGAAGGAAGTGAGTGTAGAAAGACATGGGTAAGAGTTAAGGGTAGATCACAGGGGAAGACATACATAACTTACAGGCTGTTAGGTAACATAATGAGTATGGGAGAACACAATGGTGAATGAAACATCAGGCAAACAAGGGGCAGACAATGGTAAGGGGAGGATTTTTATAATATATAGTGGTGGTCATATGCACAAAAAGGAGGGGAACACCATGTTTATGATAGGACTGGGAGTCTGGAGATGCAGTCTCAGGCAGCTTAGAGAAGAGATTTACTCCTCACCCTGAGAACTATCACCACTGAGTCTTCTCTCAGATTCTGGAGACAGTGCTGAGCAGGGACATCACCCAATGTGTCACTGGAGGATATTTTTTATATGGCCATTGCAGGTATCCAACCTCCTCATTATTATCTCACTACAAGCTCTGCCAGCTTCTGATAGGTGACAACAGTGTCACCTCCACTTGCATTACTAACAGCAGGTACCACTTTACCATCTTCTGGTGCAAGGCTGCCTAACAAATATGGTGCAGGTAGGGCAGGAGGTGTGGAGGCAACTCTGGCAGTCTGGGACCCGGATGTGCTGGGTGCCTCTGGTGGAGGTAGTGGTAGCATGATTGCTGTTGCCAGTTATGGGAGGATGAAAGGCCATGATAGTGTGATCGATGCAGGTTGCTGCATATGATAGTAACAGAAATGGAGAGAAAAATGAAATGCATGAAAGAAAGGATAGTGACAAAGAGGGTGGGGGAGGAGACTTTCAAACAATGTAATTGCATTCATAACTATGTTGGTAGTCATACAGCAAAGTAAAATAACCTTTTACCAGTACTACTTACAGATTTATGCCATCAAAATGTTTGTCTGGGTATTATATATGGAGATGTAGGGGGGGGCTAAGCCAATAAAACATCATCATATCATCACATGCAGCCTGACATAAGAGCATACTAAATACAGGTGCTACTTATCAGGAGAGCATATCCATGCTTGTGTCCAGTGATGCTATTCCAGTTTTGACAATAATACAACTGTATATATACATGACAAGCATGCTAATCACACCATAAAAATATCAAGCACAGGGGACAGACGTGTACTGCATATTGTGAAGTGCCCATTCAAGTAATAATTATGACCATAACATATATGGACCTTGTAGTAATGCATTGATATTACTCGCATTACACATACAAACTATGCTGTGGTTGTGGATTGGCATAATGGATAAGGTATTTACCTCACTTACAAAAGGTACAGGGTTCGATTCTCACCAAGGGAAATTGGCTAGTCTTAATATGACCTACAAGAGCAGCTAGTTTAATATCGGGGGCTGGCATAATAGTAAAGGTGTTTATATTACAAGCACAAAGTAAAGGGTTACATTCTTACCTTTGAAAGGAAATTCACTAGGTTTAAAATGGCCTAGTAGTTACTTATGAAACAGCATACTATTTTGGAAATGGAGGAGAATGAACCTGCAGTCATCCTAACAATCTCAGTGCACGTAGATTTAACATCATGAGAGGCTTTGCAGGCATCAGCTCTATGCTGTTACATGGTATGATCCTATTGTAGGAGCCTGCGGCTGTATTTCTTTTGCAACTGCTTCCTGACTGCTACATTGTGTAACATAGCACAGCATACATGGGACTACTATATTGTGTAGCATAGCACAGCATACATGGGAAGTATTTTTGCACACATGGCAGTCGACATAATGCAGAGCATATCTAGATGTATCCAGGCAGCAAAAATGCGACTTCAGCAGCTCAAAAAACATTCTATGAAGTGATGTTTCTGATTTATGCAAGTTTATATAACCATTGTCTGTTTGGTTATGAGGATTTCTAATCAGTGACATTAGCCATGGCTCCAGTGAATGTCCAGGATCACACAAACAAGATGGCCTGTGGGAAGTCAACCCTCACAAACTGTCGATACGGATCACAAATATGCCATAAGTGGGACTCATAGAAGGTCCCAATGTGACCTCCACACACACACACACACACACACACACACACACACACACACACACACACACACACACACACACACACACACACACACACACTGTAGATGACTCCATGTGTATTACAGACCACCTGACAGATGACAGACTGATAACCTTTGCAGTTCACATATCTCCTTCACAATTT
Source organism: Protopterus annectens (assembly GCF_019279795.1). Taxonomy (NCBI): domain Eukaryota; kingdom Metazoa; phylum Chordata; order Ceratodontiformes; family Protopteridae; genus Protopterus; species Protopterus annectens. The sequence continues at coordinate 838,086,711 of NC_056730.1, read as the reverse complement.
GCCAGGTGTGACCGTTATTTCAATGTGGGGATAGTCAGTGGCCACCAATACCTTGTGGAAGTGGACTATATCATAGAAGTTCTGGATGGTGTTTGCTGTCTCCTATGAAGTATATGGGAACCATATATATGTTCTCCTAACTGCTGAAGGATGTCTGAGGGGAACTGGAGTATTCTCAAGGCAGATGCCTGAGAAACCCCACCATGTATCCACTGAGTAGCTGAAAGCTCCCTGTAGCTAATATACATAAATCAACACATACCTTTATATCCACTGGGATAAGTCATGTTGCATGAGTTCCCAATTGACATGGCATTGGTCCACTACCTCAATAGCATAAAGATCATAAAATGTTAAGCTCAGTTGGAAGACCTGTGGCTCCATGGCAACATTGTGCATGGTCAGCTGTAGAGGATGCTATAAGAGCTTCTTGCAGAAACACACTTACAATGTCTGTGGGAACCCCTAGCATTTTACACTACCTTACATAGCCTGAACATAGCAACTGGTCGCAAACAGATCTAATGTGAGTGCAGCATTGCTGCATGACATTTAAGTAATTCTGAATCACTTTGGCATGTTGTTTGGCCTCATTATCATATGTGACACTTCATTATATGGTCATTAGAATATAATATGGATGACCATGTTATTTTGTTTGGTCGTGTTATGTTGTTTGGTTTTCCAAACTGCACGCACACCCTGCACATGGCTGCTCATTATACAAACTCATTTACTGTGATGTGCCAAAGTGTCATGAGTCCAGCCCTATGTCCCTGCCATTAATATCTTATTTATCTTCTCTAACTCCTTATCCATTTTCTCTTATAATCCGCACATAATGATATCCTTCTTTGCATTTCTTTTTTCTTTATTTATATACATTGTATGTTCATCCAGTACCTCTGATATACTTAAATTCATGTTCTGCAACTTCTTCAGTATTACAGCCTTCTTAATTTCATAGTCTTTCTTCACACAACATATATTATATATTACCTTCCAAATGTAATTTATTCAGAGGCATTCTTGAAATGTAAGCATTCCATTCATATAATTATTTTTACATCTCTCCTCTTCTCTTAACCCTTTCTCTTTTCTTTATATCTTAGCCTTTATAACCATTTCCTAAGTAATAACCCATCACTACTTTTTATAACATAGTTTTTCATCGTTCTCTGAATCTAAATCCAATTTACACATAAACTATCTCACCTGATATTCTATTTTCTTTCTTTTTTGCCCTCTTAAAACTCTCTGAGCATTCTTTATTCTTTTCATGTATTTCTCTGGCTAATACATTTTCTCCCTTTAACTTCACTGTATTCATAACAAAAGCATATGTAATGAAACTATAAAAAAGCTCTTAGATGTAGTAATATTAATTCAACTTTTTCATGTTTTTCTTTCTTTCTTTCTTTCTTTCTTTCTTTCTTTCTTTCTTTCTTTCTTTCTTATTATGTATCACAGTGATTTTCACAGGTCTTCAACCCCCCCATAAATTAAATCCAAGACCTCTCTGGTGGCATAGAGAGAAAAAGCCTTGAATACTGCCCAGGCAACCTAGGTTCAGTTAGCAGGTGAGGCATGTGACACACCAAACAGGGTAGGTTGTGCATGCTCAACCAAGAAGGAGAGCATTAATGACACAAGTCAGCCATGTCTTCAAGTTCTGGGAAAAACAAACCTTGGGCCAGATTCCAAGAGTTGCTGTCAGTGCAAATCTGCCCTGATTGTGAAAAACTTGTTCTCACTGTAAGTGATCTAATTTGGTGTAAGGCCTGTCTATAAACAAGCTTACAGAGCAGGCCAGATTCCAAAAGACTGCTCTCAGCCTGCTTTCAGTTCAAGTGTTCACTTACACTGAGAGCAAGTCTTTTGGAATTTGACCCCTTATATTGGAAAGTGTGGTAATCTTCAGTGGGGAAGCCAGCATATGGCGGAGTGTGGATGGGTCATTAAGCCAATGATTATAGTCCTCTCCTGCTTGTGTGACAGATTGTGCATTCACATGTTGGGGGGGTATGGATAGTCCAAATATCCACATCAACAGTGAGAGTAAGAGAGTGTAGGTTTTTTTTTTTCACTTGTTTATTCATTTATTTGGCCAGAGCACCAGAGAACTCCCCACACATTCTTTTTGAATGGTCATTAGGTGGTGCCAGATGGCAGTGATCAGTGAACATGAAATCAAACTTGCTGGAGCGGAAGACCCTTTGTTGAGAATTAAAACCAAAATGAATAGCAAATAAGTTGGTACTTTATACTGGATAATGTTATTATGTCTTTAGGCTTCACCATAATGGATATTAGGGCATTGATTAACACAGATAATGAGCACTTTTGTGACGTTACTTTTTATGTGAAAGATTTGCTAATGAATGTGAGAAGAAGAAAATAGAGTGTCATTGGAAAGACTTTGATTTCCAAAACTTAAAATGTACAGTTAAAATGAAAAAAAAAAAACATCAGAGCAATTTAGAACAACTGACACTGAAAAAAGTGAAAAAAATGTGTTTTTTTCCTAAATATGTGTCATGGTGTGCATGATATTAAAAATGTAGATGTCAGGAAAATATGAACTGGGCATGAAAGATTTTTTGTCGGTATAAAATTGGAAAGTTCCCAATATGATAATAATTACTGAGAAAAGAGGGAATGTTAAGTATTGGGGTCAGTCAAAAGCTTTTTCTGGTGGGGATTTGTCGCATTTAATTTAAGATTGTTTCTAAAAGAAGGTGTGGTCAGTATGGGGAGTTTGTGCATTCTAGAAAAAAATGTAAACCTTTTTGTAGAAAATGTGAATTGAACAGAATTTTTGGATTGACTACCCATTGTTAAATGAAGAAAGGGGGGTGATGATGAGAGTATTGGGAAAGTGCAATATTTAGAAGAAGAAGGGTCTGATACAAATAAGGAATACAGTCAGAGGGATGAACCTAAAAAGGAAGATGTAATAAAGAACAAATAATATGGGATGAGGAAAAAATCTGAGTATGAACAGAAAATAAATCTGGAGTTCTGGAAACTGGGGAAGACGAAGAGTGAGAGAAAAGTTTTGAAGAGGAGAAACAATTCAAAGGATCAGTAGAGAGAAGGCCCCAAGGAGAGTTAATGAAGGTCAAAAGATGGGATAAAAAAGAAAGTAAAAAAGTCAATATGAGAGTTTTTGCTTTGAATGTGAATAGTATAAAAAGTGATATAGGGTTAAAATGGTGTGGGAAGGAAAGTGGTTTGGATAATAGCTAAAGATTTGTGTTCAAGTATTGCAATTCTGGTAAAAAATGAAGAGGTTAGGGTGCTGGATGTAACAGCAGTGATAGCAAGGACAGTATTGTTATTATGTGATATAAGAAAAAAAGTAAAAAGGGTTAAGTTTAATTGCTTAATTTTGACCAATCTACAAATACAAATGAAAGAAAAAATGTTTGAGGAAATCTGGAAATATGTGACAGTGAGCATTTCTTTTGTTGTGGTGAAGGACTCTAACTGTAATTTAAGGGATGAGAATGAAAAAAAGTGGGTACGGATACAAAAGAGATTAAAGAAATAATGAAAACAGGTAAACTCAAAACAAGAAGAGAAAGAAGTTAGGCCTATAAAAGAGGTGCACTGCAAACTGTAACAGTCTATGTTTTAAATTCAGAAGATTTGAATGAAATAAGTGCTGGGCAGTGGCAGATTAAGTGTACCTTGAGCCCTGGGCTGTTTTCAAACCATGGGCCCCTGCAAACATTTTTAGAATCATGCATAAATACATGTATTCTTTTGAGCCTGACCATCCTCATCTGTAAGGCTCTGGAAAGGAGCATTATGGGATTAATAAATAAGGACATAGGTAACTTACAAAGTTGTGACTCAAACCATTTCAAATTCATCAATGGCAGATTCTGCCTTCTTAACCTGGTTCAAGAAAGATACTGAAGCAAAGAATGAGGGTAAATCAGTAGACACCACTTAGCTAGATATTACAAAGGCATTCAGTACCATCTGACACCTAATTATCATCGATAAACTCTCCCAGCTAAATGTAAATCTCTATGTAACTCACTGGATAGCAAATTGGCTCACAAACTGAACCCAGGAAATTGGAGTGGATGGCACTACATCCTACATAAGACCTGTCAGTGGTATACCCCAGAGTTCAGTCCTTGAGTCACTCCTCTTTGGCATTTACTTCTCAGATGTCAAAACAAATGTGTTTATGAATGACCAAGTTTGCAGACAACTGTAAACTTGATGTAATCATAAACTCCCCAGAGAACACCAATATCTTCCAGGAGGGCCTTTTCCAAAGATATAGCTGGTGTCAAATCCATGGACTTAAACTAAATGCTAATAAATGTATAACCATATTGACCAACAAGCACGACTTCTCTTGCAACTATCACATTGACAAGACACCCCTGAATTTGATACAGTAGTCAGGGATCTGGGAATCCTTGTCAAAAATGAACTGTCCTTTAATCACCACATATCAACTATTGTAAGGAAGTTTTTTTTTCATTGCTGCCAGGTCAAGGGATGTAGTCATTCTCTTTCCCTTGTCTTTCATCAGGCTGATCATGGTGGAGGGACAGGGGGTCCGAATGGAGAGATGATAAGTCAGCAAGCAAGGGGTACAATTGCTGAAATTTAATTCATCCTCAAGTCTTGGTGAGTACCTTTGAGAGGTGGACCCTGTTTTTCACAAAATCTCACCAAGATGACACTGCTATATAGACAGGTCTATATTAAATAAGTGAACGCTTAAAAAAGCGAATGCTTATTCATCAACCCTAGTTCAGCGAACGCTGAAAATGCAGAACACTCGCAACAGCGATTTTTTCCCAGGAAAAAAAATCACTGTTCCACAAAAAAATAAATAAATTAATTAAAACAGTATTTAATGTGGGGGGCTGTGCCCCCTACACACACCCTACTTAAATATACCAACTCCGAGATCACACCACAGTGGAGGAAACGGCAAACTCCCGAAATCAGCCCAGCAATTTCTTTCCCTGAGAAAAAAATTTGCTGTTCCGGGTGTTCGGGATTTTCAGCGTTCGCTGAACTTGGGTTGATGAATCAGCGTTCACTTTTTTAAGCATTCTCTGATTCAGTATAGACCCTATATAGACTGTATTTATATAGCCTATATCATGAACAGAAGTAGGTTAAAAATAAAAAAGAGAGCTGGCTGCACAAGACCCAGGATAAAAAAGTGCCCAATCCTGGTAGGCACACTGATGCTAGGACTTGGAAAAGTTGACATTGTAGAATCTTCAAAATACGGAAACAGTCCTACAATGGGGCCAGGTCAGGCCCAGGGGGAGCATGGCCCCCTGTTATAGAAGGAAGTAGTACTCCACAAAAATCACAAAACCTGATAGGCCAAAGAAGAGCCATAAAGATGATAAAGTGGACTACTGAGGATAAGAAAGAACTTATGTATTGTTACTATTATGCAAAAAGCCCAGAATTTCCACACACAAGATATATAAAATGATTAAGAGAGAAATTAGAGGAAAGAAAAATACTTCCACAGGAAAAACTGTCAGAAGCTTCAAATGAAAATTTGTGTTCATTAATACAACAGATTTGTGAAAAACAGTATATAGATCAAGAAACTTTGATCTGTTTGGAAAAAGAAGCAGCTGAGGAAGTGCGAAAACATAAATAACAAAATCTAGAGATATTTGAAAAATATAAGAAAGAAATATGGACATGGGAAAGAAAGAGAGAAAGGAGAAAGTCAAACTAATCAATATAAAGAAGGCAACCCCAAAGATAATCGAAGAGAAATACAAGCAAAGGCATTCAAATATGGAAAATTTCAAAGCAGCAGAGAGACTAGCCTTCTGCCTTTTGCCCTGCCGTAATATTGGGAAAAGATAAGTGTTTATTTTCAATTGTCTTCTGCACTTCTGTTTTACTACATATCTCTGTAATCTGTACAACTGCTTTTTCCCCACTCACCCGCCCAGTTGTTGTGGTGGTGGTCTTAAATCTTGGAGGCTTTGAGTTGCCCGCCTCTGGTATAAAGTTGATACTGGACACTCCCCCCAGTCACATTACATCACCTCATTCTACTGTTTTTAGTGAGAACTTAGTAAAGGCCCATCCCTTTAGCTTCTGAACCTTGAATTATCTCATTATCTTCTGTCTCTTCACTTTCTACAAAAAAAAAAAACTTACCTCTTTCTAGTTCATTTTGCTGTTTGTCATATTTATTACTTCTTGTTGTTAGCCTCACTAAATTGATGACAGTATTCTACTGAATCGCTGCTTTGTTAGTGGTGTTACTGTAGTGATTTGTGAGCTATTGTTTCAAAGCAATCTACTGATTAACTATATTTCATTGCTACCTACTACAATTCATTATGGTTTAACTGCATTTTACTGCATTTCGTTGCTGTTTAACTGTATTTTCTCATACTGCAAGTGCTATTCTTTTGGCTATAAATGATTAATCTGTGCATCATTGTGAGTTTTTTCTTACTGAGTTCTTAACCTTAAAATTGAGTAGCATAGTCTAAATACAGGTCTGCAGCATCCAGAGCTTCAACTGCACATGTTTTAAACCCTTTTTGAGGTATTCCAGCTACAAGTTAACTGTTTTTTCTGCAAAAAAAAAAATCTAAACTTATTTTCCACCTTTCCTGTTACTAGAGTAGTCCAGATACAGATTTTCTGTATGCAGGACTGTTTTGTAAGTTTCTGAGTTCCCCAAACCTTAGTGGGAGTAGGAAGCACTAGGTAGCCTATCTACAAGAGGAGTGGTTTCTGGCTCTAAAATTGTAGTCTATTGGCCATTTGGGCAGTTTTTCTATCTCTTCCAACTTTCTGGTTTAAAAGCCTGTGTTTGTGTGGGTTTGCACTTGATTAAGCTCTGTGAATCCTGTTTTGGCATCCTGCAGACTACAAGAGCAACAGAAAGGAGAAAGAGAGACTTTAAGTGCCTCCATTTTGATTGTGTCTAATTATACTGCTTTCTGCACTTGATATGTCATTTTTTTCATTTAACTGCATTTATTTTAACTGATTTTGCTTTAATATTGCTACACACTCAAGTGTGTTAGCTTGTACTGCATTTAAAGTATATTACCGGTGCCAGAAAGCCTGCTCTTCAATTTTTCCCTTAGAACTTACTAGATCTCTTCTCTCTTGCACTTTAATTAGCTTATTTACCTAGCACTTCATCAGACATTTTGTAGCAATTGTTGTAGCACACATAAGTGCTATCAGCTGCAGTACTTAGTAATGATGACCATCCCTCCTGGCGTATCGAAAGGTCAGTTTCCTGTGCTTTCTCCTATTAACCTGGTGAACTTAGGTATTCTGAGGCAGTGTAGCAACTGCCTTATGTACACAGACAACCCTCTCCTCTTAACTCCCAGCACTCAGACTTGTGAGAGATGTGCTTATATCTCCAAATTGGAAGCCATGGACTCTCCAGCCAAGACCGGAATCGCTGGTCAAGAGGAAAAGGTCAACACCTGCACCACACCACATGGAACACATAGTCCTCCAGAACACCCGCCATCACAGCCCTCACATAAAAACACAAACCACTCACCCACCTTCACAGAGGCTCTCAATAGAAATCTAAACAAACAGCAAAGACCTCCAAGGCAGAAACATACTCAACCACCACAACACAGCACAAACCACAAGACACATAGCTCACCTACACAGTGTGCCCCTCAACCTAAGTCCATACAGCAAAACAGCTTGCCCAATACAATACTCATAGGTGGCTCAATAGTGAGACACACTGATGTCCCACTCACTAGTCTGAATAATGTGAAGGTAACAGTCAGCTGTCTATCAGGTGCCAGAATCCGACACATAACACACACACTAAGGTCACTCCACAAAAAGTACAAGTATGACTCTGTCATTGTCCATGTGGATTTCTGGGCACTGGCTATGGCTCTTGCCACCCCTATAGTGCCTTTTTTAGGTGGTGTTCCAAAGATCAAATTACCACTGTAACAGCTATAAATAAATGTAATCTGAGGGTCAGGCTGCCCAGCGCTAGAAGTCTAGATCTCAAGATGCACTCACTCGAAGCACTCCTCAAAATGAAGAACACTGACATTTGTGCTGTAATGGAGACCTGGTTTAAAGCAGCAGAAATCACCCCTGTGCTACCAGGCTATAACATATTCCACACCTTTCAGCCCCAGAACATGGACCGAATCTCCAAAGGCAGTGGTGTCTCCATATTCATAAAGGATATGCACACCTCCAGACTAGTAGCCCAGCATAATGCATCTGAGATACTCCAGATACAACTAACACTGGGTAAGATGGCAATTCAAGTCATAGCCTGCTATAGGTCCTCAACCATGTCCCAAGACTCTCACTCCATATTCCTAAGCACCCTGGAAACTATTAAGATCCAACCCTATATTCTCATACTAGGTGACTTCAACTACCCCTCCATCAACTGGGAAAACTATTCATGCACCAATGCACTGGCCCAACGCTTCCTGGAATTCATCAATTCCAATGCCCTGGACCAGCTCATTCTTACCCCACTAGAGGAAGCAATATCCTTGACCTGGTTATTACTAACATGGGCAACCATTGCTCTACACCAACAGTCAATTCCTCCATGGTTAGATCTGACCACAAACTAATCACCATGGAAATCGACATCTCACCTAGACCACTCGCAAAGGTATCCAACATGAAAAACTTCTCCAAAGCTGACTTTGGACTCCTAAAAACAGAGGTGGCTAACTTCATGGCACCCATGCCAATGGAAAATAGATGCATGACTGCCGAATCATATACCAATGCACTGTACGAACACGTACATAAATGCATGGAACTAGCCAAACCCAACAGAACCAAAACACTCTCCTCCAAAAAAAGGAAGCCAATCTGGTGGTCCCCTGACATTAATAAACTTTACAACAGTAGGAAGAAACTGTTGCAGAAAAAGGTGAAGTCCCAAGACTGGAAAAATTTCCTTTTAGCCTCAACAAAAAGTTGAGATCCCTCATTAAAACCTCCAAAAGTCAGCTATGAAGGCATAATTGCACCAAGTTCACAGACGACTGCAAGCTGGGAGCCATTATTAACTCCTCAAATGATGCAGACATCCTACAGAAAGGTCTCACTGAGACCAGTGACTGGTGTTGAAACCATGGCCTTAAGCTTAATGCCAAAAAATGCATCATCATCCCCTTTGAGAAAAACTCAGTTCCCACTAATTACCAACATCGATGGGAGCCCAATGAATACTGAAGGCGTTATAAGAGATCTAGGGACACAGGTTTACAGAAACCTCTCCTTCGACCACCACATTGCCACTGTGGTCAGAAAATCTTTCTATGTGGCACATCTCATTACCAAGGGTTTTGCATCTAGAAAGAAAGAGGTCATCATTTCTCTCTACTCTTCCCTCATTAGACCAATCATACAGTATAATGCCCCATTTGGCATGTACCACACTAGACACCTGCAACAGCTGGAGCGGCCACAAAAGTACCTCATGAAGAGGATCCTAGGCCTTAAACACATGTCCTGCATGGAGAGACCCAAAAAACTCCAGCTATTCTCTGTTTCATATCATCTACTAAGAGGCGATCTCTACTTGACTTACAAAGCCATATCTGACCCAACTCTGTTAGAAATGCTACATCTAAAGAAATCCCTATCCCTCCGCACCACATGCTCCAGAGACCTCAACCTCATTACCAAAATCAACAGAGCATACTGGAGGGACAAGTACATAACCCAGAGATTGCCCATGCTCTGGAATAAACTTCCCATACATGTCAAGCAGAGCACCTCACTGGCCATCTTCAAGAGAAATCTTGATGAGTGGAAGGGAAATAGAAAGTTCACCCCGGGGATCAATCCAGTGGCTCTACTTCATAGAGGCAGTGGAAACTAACGTCGGGCAGCACAATGCCAGGGCACTTCTATGGGCTAGCATTGTAAAGGCTCCAGGGCCATTAACCTAGTACACACCTATGAACCTATGTAGAAAAGAAGATTAGTAAAGTAGAAGTTAAAAAAATAGAAGTTGAAGTTATGGAGTGCCTGCGAAGTGAAAGATTTGGTGCAGAAGGTCTTACACAGGTTACACCACAGTATGATAGTGTGAGTCCCCAACGTAAGGAGAAGCAGGAAGATCAGGAGACATCTGAAGAAGAAATATGGACATGGGAAAGAGAAAGAGATTTAATATGGTGTAATATTTATGCAAAGGAGAAAGCAAAACTAACCAATACAAAAAGAGCAGCACCAAAGATATTTGAAAAAAAAATACAGGCAGAGGAATCCAGACATGGAAAACTTTACAATACAAAAAATATGAAGACAGAGGAAAAGTAGAACATGTGATTAGTAATGGAGAAGTTAAATAAAAAGAAATTGAGGTTATGGAGTACCTGCGACATAAAGGATTCAATGTAGAAAACCTAATTCAGAAAGCACCACAACAGGATAGAGCAATGGATATCCAGATTAAGGGAAAACCAGTGGAACAGGAAGAAATTGGTCAGGTGCCATATCAAGATATTTTGGAGCCTTCTACAGGAAACCAGTATAAACATTCACTTGAAGTTGGACAGCAAGTGAAGGAACAGGAAACTGTGGTAACTCTGATGCAGTCAATTTTGAGGAGTGATAGGCCAGTGAGTTCCCATATGACAGAACACTGGATGGCATAGAATGAAATTGCAGAGAATGTGCAACAGGAAGATGGTATAGAACTTTCTATAGACGGCCCACAGGAAATGGAAAACAAGGGATGTGCCCTCAGTTTGGAAGAAAATGAGCTAAGAGAAGAGTTGCTTGATTTAATTGATGTAGATTGATAGATTAAGATCAATGAAAGAAATAGACTGCGGAAGGTCAATAAAACCCAAAAAGTCAGAAGTCTGATAAAACAAATTAACACAGTAATTATGACTGCTCATAGAGATCCATGCAATATAACAAAAGTAAACAAGATACATTACTGTGCATGTAAATTAATAACTGATAAAGTTCTACCACAAGAACACAGGGTAGTAAGGGAAAGGAAGGGGAGAAATCGAATACTATCATGGAAGTATCGAATAGAGAAAACTATAAAGCAATTGAGACAAGAAGTGTCACTGTTAGAAGACTATAGAAGAGGGACTAGATCAACAAAAATACCAAGAGAGATAGATGTGATAAAAGCAATGTGCAGTATCAGAACAGACAAGGATCTATCATGCACTATTGCACATAACAAACTAAAATTTTCAGCACAGGCGGAAAAACTTAGAAGATACAGAGATAAATATAAAGGAAAAGTACAAAATAAGCAATTTATTGATGACACAAAAAGGTTTTATAGAGAACTGGGAAACAAGGCAAAAGGAATTGAAAGACTGCCAAAAAAGAAGAAATAGAAACATTTTGTAGAAGTATCTATGAAGATTCTGTGGATCATAAGAAAGATGCTAAATGGATAGAAGAAGTAAAAGAAAAAATAAGAAGTTTAAAGGTACGGGATATGAAATGGGATAAAGTAACAGCCAGAGAGATTGAAACAAAGTTAAGAAAAGCCTCAAATTGGAAAACCCCAGGCTCAGATGCAGTACCTAACTTTTGGTTAAAAGTGTTAACATCTTTGTAAGAAGATTTATCCATGAGTAAAAATATTTATATGCATGTCCCAAACAGACACCAACCTGGCTAACAACAGGAAAAATAATGTTCCTACTTAAGAGTAAACCTGCAAGCTATACTGAAAATTATAGACCAATAACTTGCCTTCCAACGATGTATAAACTATACATGGGATTTGATGCTGACAGAGTTTATAGTCATTTAGAAGAAAACTTGTCAATTATGGCAGAAGAACAAAAAAGGGCAATAAAAGAAAGTCATATGGAACAAAGGATCATTTGTTGTTAAATAAAGTCATAGTGCAGAACTGTAAAAAGCAGAAGAATCTAAGTATGGCATGGATTGACTACAGGAAAGCATTTGATAGTACCCACATTCATGGATAAAAGAGTGCTTAAAAATGTATAAGATACACCCTACACTGATTGACTACATTACAGCGACCATGAAACAGTGACAGACCACTTTGCAATTAAACCATGATAAAGGACAAATTATTATCCCAGGGATAAAAATTCAAACAGGTATATTCCAAGGTAACTCTGTGTCACTGTCAGTGGCGGCTGGTGACTTCAAATCAAAGGGGGGCTGCAGTAGACAGCTGAATGGGTGGGGTCAATAGGAAGGGGTGCGGCCAACTAGAAAGGAGAGAAGCTATGCTCAAAAACCACAAAAACTAACTTCAATAAAATACGCTGCCCTGGGTGCCAAACCGTCATTATGAGAGTCCAATCAAGACAAAAATAAGTGTAGAAGAATAAAAATATTTCAATGCATTGGCTGCATGACAGCTTACTTAATATCTAGATGGAAACAAAAGGTTGTGAGGCATGAAAAAATAAATTACTTTTTAAATACATTACTGGAATGCCAGTCAAAATCAAGTATAAGAAAAACAAGCAGCACTCAACTCAAACCACTTCTCCTTGCACTGCAATTCTAATTATAATTTATATTCAGCTTTATTAAAGTACCAAGTAACATGCTGAAAGTAGAAATCTCTGTGATGCCCCCACTTGTAATAATGTTTCTTATCCAAAAAAGACCTGCTGCCTGACAACTATCTACTTGTTTCATGGGAAAAACATGATCAAAGTAAAAAATGAAAAGCAAACAAGAAACAAGCTCAAGATACATTGCTTAAAGGATTACTGTACAGGGTATGGACCACACATGATTGGCATTCTGTTTAGTTTACGGGTAAAGCCAACAGAGATGACTGGCAGTCTCCAACAAGTGTAATGAGCTTTTTAAAATAATGAAATCCTGTCCTTCAATACCCAAGGCTTATACATTATCTAGTTAAGTATTCTCTGCATGGCAACAACAGAAAGGCTTTCAATGTTGGCACTTCTTTAACAGTATGCTTATTAAAGCTTACTTGCATCTTATGATCTCAGACAAGCTTATCTTATGGTAATTAAAGCATTGCTACTTAAACACAGAGCAACAGGCACTTTCTGAGTAATAAGCATAAATCAACAGTACAAAAATATGACAGAAACCAGACCATTCTGCAAAATCAAGGACAGATGAAAAGCCACTGTAGTACTTGTGTCTACCTTGGATGGGGGAACACTCTACACATTTACACTGCATAACTACTCCCTGCCTTGCTTGGACACATCCAGAGTAACTAGATGGGGGAGTGGGGTGCAACAAGTATGTCACAATTTGAAATGTCTCTGGCTGACTGTGATGGCCCTGACACATTTGTCATACCTCTCAACCTCAGAGCAAGAAATCTGGACAAAGCCATACATAGAAGTGGGACAAAGGCCCAAAAATAAGGACAATTTTTAAATATTGCTCTTATAAACTTAGAAAGATAATAGAATAGGTCTTGCATTAGTATGAATTTTCTGAAGGGTATGAAATCTGAAACTCAAATGTCTGTCATTATTTTCTAACATCAGTCTTTAATGATTTGTCACTAATTTGCCAAAAAAAACACAATTTTATGAAAAATGGACCAAAAATGTGATGCAAAAATATAAAATAGCCACACAATACAGCTGGGAACCTGTCAAAGAAGGGACACTTTAATATTAGTACTGCTAACTTGAGCAGCTGACAAAATAAAAGAACCTACATGCATTTCTGAAATAAAAGTAATCTATAACTTTGATTATTACAGTTATTTCTTAATTGTAAACCCTCCATGTTTTCTTCCAAAATTGCTATTTTGCGGAGGGATTATTGGGGGGAAGAGCAACATTTTGAGCCAAAATCGGGGGCAGTTGAGAGGTTGGCTATGCCTAATTCTATAAAGCAATTTATTTGCATGTACCTCTCAACTTGTTAATGCAATAAATCTGGACAAGGCCAAATATATTGGGGGAACATATAAACAGTACAAAAAATTGCTCTTGTATAAACTGAGACAGTTGATAGAACAGCTCTTACTTTAGCATGCATTTTTCTGAAGGTTATGAAGTCTGAAACTCAGTGTATCATTATTTAATGATTTAATTCCTAAATGATTTGCCAGAAAACTACAAATTTTATGAAGAACAAAACAAAAATAAGAAGCAAAAATCTATTAATTCTTTGAAAATCTGGACAGTTGGGAGGTATCGTTCAGCTGGGCCTGTCTGAGTTTGCCGCCCTGGCCCCTCACAAAATCATGGTTGAATGGAGCCTCTGCAGCCATTCCAATGATCCATTACTTGGCTATTTCACTCCATTTACCATAAACACTAATGTGCATACTGCTTTACTTCTATGATGATTTGGACTTCATTTGAAAGTTTTATTTTGCATTTTACAGCACAAACACTAAGACATCTGCTAAACAAAGCAATGCAGTCTCACAATGAAAACAGACTTAGCATTAAAACTTCTCTGCCCTTGAAACTCACATTCATTAAAACAGCACTGAAATCCACATTCAAAGAAAATACATTTTGCCAGTGGCAGATAAAGATTAATTTTGGGCTGTTTTCAAATAATGGGCCCCTTGCATATGAAACATACATGTGCTCTTTGATACACCTTCCTGATTGTACTAAATTATATTCCTTGTACAATACAGTGCAGTTGTTAGAGGGCGTTTTAAATTTGTTTTGAACATTTTTCCAGTAAGCAATGAAACAAAACGCATGCACCCATAATGACAAAGCTGCCCAGTTCAGAACATTTCCATCATAAAAGTATACTCAGACTTCTACAGTCCACCATTATCAGTAAATATGCACAATTCTACAGTCCACCATTATCAGTAACTATGCACAATTCTACAGTCCATTATCAGTAAATATGCACAATTCTACAGTCCACCATTATCAGTAAATATGCACAATTCTACAGTCCATTATCAGTAAATATGCACAAATCTACAGTCCATTATCAGTAAATATGCACAATCTGTGAAGAAGTAAAAGTCATCTAAATAATTCCACATTAAAGAAATATGTAACTAATGAAGAGGTTGCTGCTAGCAAAAACCTTTATATTTCATGGTTTCATCGAAAAATAAAGTGTCTGTTGCCCCTGAGGAATAAATTGCCTATATTACATTAAAAAAATGATAAGCTAGTAATATTGCAAGAGGAAATGGATGGCAAACTGATAACAGGCTCATAGTTAGTATCTTCACCAAGGAGGACATTCTCAGTACGGCAGCATTCACCCTTTGTGGGAGTAGAACCCACAGCCTTCTGCATCAAAAGCAAGCACATAACCTGTTGTGCTATTAACAATGCAAGCCAACTCATCATAAGCAGCACTAAACTTCTCTTCCCCTGCAGCTCTCAGCTCCTTGTAAAATCTACTCAATACTCAACTGCATCTCAAGTTCGCCGCACAAGAAATCTGGAAAAAGCCAAAATTTATTGGGGGGGGGGTCAAAAGCCCAAAAACCAGGGACACATTAAACATTGCTTGTATAATCTTGGAAAGTTGCTAGAATAAAATGCTGTGTTACCACCATACATTTTACTACCAAGGTCCCTGTGCAAAACAGTCAGAGCAACATACCACTACACCAGATCAGCTGCTTTGTGAAAGAGAAATGCTGTGTTACCACCATACATTTTACTGCCAAGGTCCCTGTGCAAAACAGTCAGAGCAACATACCACTATGCCAAATCAGGTGCTTTGTGAAAGAGAGGAAGACTGAAACTTAAATGGCTATCATTTAGTGAATTCAGTTCTCACCATAGCTGTCAATCTCTTAGTACAAAACACCTGGACAAACCCAATAATGAAGGAATACAGCCCTCAAACATATTCAGTGAATTCAGTTCTTGCCATAGCTGTCAACCTTAACACAAAAAACCTGGACGAAGCCAATAATGGGGGAATACAGTCCCAAAAATAGGGACAAATTTCAAATATTCATCTTATAAACTTAGAAAATTGCTAGAATAAAAGGTTGTGTTACTATGTAGTTTCTGAAGAATATGAAGTCTGAAATTCAAATGCCTGTCAATTTTACTTCTGATGGAACAAAAACAATTTTCAGCAGAGGTCCAGGGAGAAATACTGCAGACACATGTCTTTGTAAAATGGCAGGACACCAGAGCAAATCCACACAAACACAGGGAGGAGATGCAGACTCCACACAGAAGGCACCCCAGCTAAGAATCAAACCAGCAATCCTATAGCTGTGAGGCAACAATGCTACCACTGCACCATCAAATATGCAAGGAATTAAACATTCAGAAACCTGAAGTCTGAAATTCAAATGCCTGTCAATTTTATTTAACATTTGTTAACCAGGACAGTCTGACTTGGAACAAAAAAACAATTTTCAGCAGAGGCCCAGGAAGAAATAATGCAGACATGTCTTTGTAACATGGGAGGACACAAAAGCAAACCCACACAAACACAGAGAGAAGATGCAGACCCCACACAGAAGGCACCCCAGCCAAGAATCAAACCTAAGAACCTACAGCTGTGAGGCAACAATGCTACCACTGCACCATCAAACATCAAGCACTTAAACATTTAGAAACCACAGATATTATGAGGAACAGAATAGATCAAATATGAGGCAAAAATCTGCAAATTTGTTACAAATGGTGGTGGGTAGGGAATTCAGGCTCTTAACACCTGCATACAAGGTACAGGGTTCAAGCCTGAGGTATTCCCTACCACACCACCATGAGTCTGCTCTAGCCACCAGTATATAGCAACTGGGGCATTTCACACACACACCTTGTTGCTGATATCCGAACAGCCCCACCGATGATTTAAATAACTGCTCCCCTATCCACTTTGCTGATGAGCCAAATAACTGCTCTGTTGCCGCCGATATCCGAACAGCCCCTTTGACAGTATTCCTTGCGCGATTGGTCCATCCCTGCCTGTGACTGCTGCAGTCCAGAGTGCCTCCATTTTGTGACGTCACCGCCGCAGAGACTGCTGGGCATCTTGGGGCTGAGATGCCTTTCTCCCTATCTAGACTGCTGAGAAAGCAGTCTGAGAGTGTGTGCGCATGCGTACACTTCCGGGAATTTACAGTTTTTGATTTTGTGTTTCTGTGTTCTATTTTTATTTGTTTTTTAGGTGGGAGGGCTGCAGTTCTATAGCACGAGCTGCCCCTGGTCACTGTTGCTATTCTGCCTTGCCCTTAACCCATTAAGCTTAGGCCATGGCTATAATTTGGCTCCTAGAAAACAACAAAGTGTGAAGACTTATCTTCTCTTTGTCAATGATTTAAAACTGTATAGCTCATCAGATGAACAACTGAAAGCACAACTGCAGGTTGTCAAACTTTTTCAGATGATATAAGAATGTCATTTGGCCTTGATAAATGTGCAAAAGCAACCTTTAAAGCAGGAAAACTGCAGCACCAGGAAAACATCAGTTTGAGACATGAATGTGATAGAAAAGAACTTGAGCAAGAGGGAGTGTATAAATATTTGAGAATTGATGAAGGATCAACAATAAAACATGAAAAAATGCATATAAACTTTAGTAAGGAATACTTTAGAAGACTTAAAGTAATCCTGAAAACAGCACTGACATCTAGGAACAAAATCCAAGCTATAAACCAGTTTTCTCTTCCTGTCCTAACTTACAGTTTTGGAGTGATTGATTGGCCCCAAAACACATTGCATAGATTAGATAGGAAAACAAGAAGGATGCTTCATGCTTACCAAATGATTTATAAAAATCAGTGTATACCAAGATCATATATTCCCTGTTCCAAAGAAGGGATGGGCCTCCTTCAAATTAATTAAATGTATAGATCTGCAATCGTGGAACTCCACACGTATCTGTTGACCTCTCAAGGCCCAAATGTAGTGAAAGTTTTGAAACATGAGGAGAATAAATCTAAGATGACTTTTCTGCTTAATCTAGCAGAAGCATATCGGCATCAAGCAGGAATGGAAATCAAACCAGAAGTAGATAAATATCAGGCAGCAACTGAATGTGCCAAAAAACAAAAGAAAGAATATAAGGTGACGGACCAGATGAGAAGGCAAGAAATCTGGAAAATGCATAAATATAGTTGCAAGTATAGCAAACTTCTGGAAGAACCTCATGTTGATCAGGAACGAATGCAGGAATGGTTAAGGAGAGGCAAATAAAATCCAAGAGATGAAAGGTTAATATTGGCAGCTCAAGATAGTGGGCTGCATACATATTGGTTTACAAAGTCCATTGAACATGTGGAGAAACAGACAAATGAAGGTTTTGTAAAACCAAATTGGGAACAGTCGCACACCTCGTTGCTGGTTGTGACATACTAATGGTAGAAGGACTGTATTTTGAAAGGCATAATAATGTGGCAAGACTGTTGCACTGGGGATTGTGCAAACATTATGGTATTGAAGTGGATGAAAAACACTGGAAACATGAGCCACAAAGCATCATAGAAAATGATGAAGTTTATATCACTTGGAATCACCCATTACCAACAGTTCAAAACATATATGCTAGAAAACTGAATGTAGTGGTCCATGAAAAGAAGATAAAAGTAGCATTAATCATTGAAATTACCACACCCAGTAACTACAGTGTGTTGCATACAGAGATACACCATCATAAAATATCGGGATTTGCAGGCAGAAACAAGAGCAATGTGGAAGACATTCCAGTAGTAGTAGGAGCAACGAGTCTTATAAAAATGAATCTACAATAGTATTTATATGTCTTACCAGTCCATGTAACCCTGTATGAATTGCATAAGGAGTCATTACTGGGCACATTGTGGGTGCTGTAAAGAGCACTTTTGCCTTGCATCAAAGATTGAAACAATACCAATTTCATGAACTTTAATAACACTCTAACTTAGGAATGGGGTCCATTCCTGTCATGGTATTAGAAACCCAAAAGATTTGCAGAAATTAAAAAGTGAGATAAGTATGTATCAGAGAGACAATATTTCTCCTTTGGAACTGCCTGCTACCCCACATGAAGTGAAATACTTTTCTTACTCCACTCAAATGTAATTTTCATGAAAGGGTAGATGACAAGCCACAAATTCATCCCTAGTTTAGCACCTATGTCCCTCATGGATAGGTGCAACAACTAATAATCCCAACATATCCATGTTCTGCCCACCTCTGGTTTATTCACATACAAAATATAAGATCTCAAGGCTACAATAGGAATGTAAGGCTGGCAGACTTAAAAATCTTCACAGATCAGTGACCTGGTAAGTACTTATGAACCTATGGATTCACCTGTATGATTGTTTTTAATTATGTCATGTTTAATGTGGGAACATTTTTTAGCATGTATTTTAAATTTGTAGATTTGAATATTTTTCCAGTAAGCAGAGAAACAAAATATATTAACCAATAATGACAAACGTACCCATTTCCAAACATTTCAATTATAAAAGTTCACTCAAAATGCTTTCATTATAATGCACACATATCTGCACGCATCTACAAATGCAGTGCCTGCTGTCCCTGAAGAATAAATGACCTATGTTACATTAACAAATTGATGTACTGATAATATTGTCATAACATTTTCCAAACTAGATCAGCTATGCAGTAGGGAAAAGGTGGCAAAAAAAACAAACACAGGTTCATAGTTAGTCACTAGATACACAGTGCAGGAAACCATTATGGAGCCTAGCCCAAATTCCCAGATGCTCCAAAGCACTGTCTGGTTAAGTGGCTTGCTCAAGGCTAAACCTCAGGTAGATAAAGGTGTGGTAATGAACCAGGTCCCTGCCAGCTATACCAATGTCCTATTACTTGGCTGTCTCTCCACAATTACCATAAAACATTGATCAGAAGTGTCAGTGTGCACACTGTTTTCTTATTTACATTTACAATTATCAGAGCAATTTGAATTTCATTTAAAACTTTTATTTCAGGGCTCACAGCAAAAGTACTGACAGCCATTTCCTAACCAAAACAAACTATTCTCACATTGAAAACAGAATTAGCACACATAACAGTACATTTCTCTTCCCTTGAAACTCTCATTTAATGAAAAACAGCAAGCAATCCCATTAAACTACAAGAGACATGCTAGGATTTATAATCAAACAGCAGCTATGTGAAGGATGCAGAAATTCAAGACAAATGTGTAACACATTTGCTAACAGCCTGGAACAACCAAGTGGATAAAGGTATCCCTTTTCAGGAGCAGCCCTGGAGTACTGTCTGGTTAAATAACTTCATCAGAGTCTTACAGAAGGCAAACAAAGGCTGACAGAATCAAACCCTGTACTTCAAGAAGCTGCTCTTTTAAAGCTCATAGCCTTGCTCATCATCTTTAACTGCTAGATGATGTGTTATAGCCCAAACACAGTGCATTTCACACCCGCATACCTACAAAAAAGCTAAATTAAAAATGTATGCATAGTTAAAATATTAACATTAAACCCACAGACTCCAAGCTGTCCAGTTTATCATCAGCTAACTAATTATACACTGCCAACAAAAAATAATAAATAAACCAAGGATCATAACCAAAGAGCATGATTCATAGGACAATGCTCTTGTTTACTACAATCATTTTCCTTTATGCCATAACTACTTGTGTGTATGGGTAATTATTAGGCTTGCAGTTCACATGACCATTGAGGAGCTTAGCCCAAATTTTCAGTTGCCCAAAGCATTGACTGTTTAAGTAACTTGCTTAAGGTTGCATAATGGACAAATTAGAGCAGAAAGAATCAAACCCTGTACCACAAGAATTACAATTCACAGCCTTAACCCTCTGCACCAACTGCCAGACTACAGTAAAAAAAAAAAAAGAGAAAGAGAGAGAGAGAGAGAGAGAGAGGAAGGACTCAAATGCAAACCATCTAAGACAGGAAAAAACAGCATTAACTCACTACTGTAACTTGTTAAACAGCAGTCTGGAAGTTGGTGTAGAGCATTAAGGCTCCATACGTCAGAGCTGCTTTCCCTTGTATAGATGTTTGATCCTAACAAGGATATGTACTTACACTCACACACACTTTCACATCTTGTAATCAGCCATATAGCCAGTCCATTCCTGCCTTGTAGTCTGTAGTGCAAGCTACCCACAAAAGCTTTGTTGCAGCACAATTCGGTTTCCACAGGCAAAGCAGCACATTTTGTTAGCAGTGAAAATTAGTTTCCTAGTTTCCCGGCAAAAGTCTGACAAGTACAGACAAAGAAGCATTCAAAGTGCAATAACAATGTCCAGGCATGCTCACAGTCAAAGAGGTGATTACAACTGAGCAGTGGGTAGATAAACAGAGAGTGGAACTTCCTCAGGAAGATATCCAAACTGTTTGGGTGGGGGGATGGAATGGAACTCAGAGATGCAGAACTTGACGTGATCATTCTTTTACAAAAAGGAAGTTATTATTTTAAAAAGTTATTTAATAAAAAAAGTGTTTTTAATTGACATCCTGAAAGTGTGGTCCCTGATCCCTAAGTGGGTGCCGGCTTTGTTCCTATTATAATCTTTATACTCTGCCACTGGTATTTTGGGTATGCAGGTAGAGATGAGAAGTATGGGCAATAATACATGAAAATGAGAATGTAATACAGAAAGGAAAGGGGTTAAAAAGATTAGGACTGTATTTGTGGCATATCTGTATAAAGAACAAAAGCAGTTCTGGGAAGATCATATGAAGAGGAAATCGTTTTACAGCAATTTGACAAGTTGGTGGGTACTATTTAAAGAAAATTATAAAAATATATATTTAATAGTGGAAAGAGAATAGTGGAAAAGAGAGAAAGTGAAATATGAGCAAGAAGAGAAATGTGAGAAGGTATTGGAGGGAAGAGTTGGTAATATTAAGAAAGGAGGAAAGATTATATAGATAAAATAAAGAACAATGGGAATCCTGGTGTTTAGGCAAATATTTTATTTAAAAGAGAGAAAAGAGGAGGATTCCTTTTTTAGGGAATAATGTACAATAAAATAAGAAAAAAACTGAATATGATGAAGGCTGAGAATGGATAGTTAAAGTATAAGCAAAGAAATTAAGAGAAATTTACAGAAATAAGGAGAGAAAATGTATGAAGAAATACATGTATAAGGACTGGTTTGGAAGGTGAATAAAATAAACAGATATCTGGCAAAAGAAGTGGAAAAACAGAAAAGAGGGAATTGGAAGATTTTATAAAAGAAAGACAAGAGGAGTCTGCATCATGTCCAGCTGAATTAATGTTTAGTTTTTATAAACATCTGTCAAATTCAAGAAATAAATACATGTTTCTGTTTTTTTTTTTTTGAATCAATGTCTGGAGAAAGGGATCAAAGAAAAAGACATTTGAAGAGGAGTAGTAAAATCTGTTTAGAAAAAAAGAGAGATAGAAGATAAAGAACTGGAGGCCAATAACATTAGTTAATACTGATTACAAATTATTTATGAAAATTATTTTGAAAAGACTGATGAATAGTATAGAGGTGGTGCTAGATGAGGGAATATATAGAATTAAAGGAAAAGGGGTAAATGAAATGTTAATAACAATAAAAGAACTAGTGGAGTATATCTTAAAAAATAAGGGTCATGGCAGAATAGCAGTATCCAATGTGTTGATTATAATGAAATAGTATAGTACAGTATAAGAAAAAATAAGGATGGTAAATGGATGGATGGGTAAAAATAAAACAGAAAAGAAGTGTGAATGAATATTGGCTGTTGAGTATGCAGTTGTTTATTATTGCTACAATTTCAATACAGCAGGGTTAGAACAGGCAAAATAGGAGACAGAGGAAGGAGTAAAAATGTCTTTATTGCTGGCTTATGCAAATGCATTAGTTGTAATAGCTAAGAATAGATGATGGATGAAAGAATGAATTATTAGCACAACATTTATATTTGTTAGTCTTGAATAATCAAAAAGTAAGGGTTCTGGCAAAGTTGTAAAGATTGGGAATATTTAATTTAGAATTGGTTGAGATCAATCTATTAGGTGTTATGCTTGGGAGTTATTTTATATTAATAGAACAATGGAGGGAAGTTCTAAAAATGTTAAATTAACAAAGTAGTAGAGTGCATTTCAGTTATCTTTGAGAAAGAGTGTTCATGTTGAATACATATAGTTTAAGGAAGATATGATTTTAGGTAGTATTTTTATGTTTCCTAGTTGTAGGGAAAGGAACTTACTAGGAAATTGTTTCTGTTTCTTGTCGGGACTATGGATAAATCTTGTGAAAAAAGGTATTTAATATAATGTTGAAGAAAGACAGGGATTGGTTTAAAAGTGATTTATTTTTTCTGGCATCAATAAATCATATAGTATAGTCAGTAGTGCAACAGGTAGTACACTCACATTTGGTGCAGAAGGTTATGAGTTGTATTCCCAGACTAGGTAGATTGATTACTACCACTGTATTGCAGCATAAGATGGGTGTTGTACACTTGAGTGAACTGTCCTTTAAACTAAACATTAAACCAAGGCACCATCGACTTCAATTGGTGGTAGCCCAGGCAGATGTAAAAAATCACATGGTACCTATTGAAAAGAGTAAGGGAGGTTCCCTAATGTTATGGCCAAATTTCCCCTAGTATTATAAATACCACCTCAGGTCTCCCCTGAAATTATGCTACTGG
The DNA here is from genome assembly GCF_019279795.1 of Protopterus annectens. Lineage (NCBI taxonomy): Eukaryota > Metazoa > Chordata > Ceratodontiformes > Protopteridae > Protopterus > Protopterus annectens. The sequence goes on along the minus strand of NC_056730.1, from coordinate 838,063,151 downwards.
TCTAGAGGAACTAATCCAGCCAACAAAAGGATAAATAAATACAATAAAAATAAATAAACTTTATTACATCTTAAAATAGTGCATGAAACAAAGTCAGTGATAAGACTATAGTTTATTTTAAAGATATAAGGATGTGTGGATGGGTGACCTTAGAAAAGGGAAAAGAGCTATTAAAATTTTGAAGGGAAAGAATTTGAAAAAAAAAAGAAGATAAATAAATGGAAAAGTGATGTGGATGGTTTGGAAATGGAAAGAAAACACTGGCATAAAATAATACAAGAAAATTATTATATTAATTATTGGGAAAATAAATACAATAAAAATAAATAAACATTATTATGTCTTAAAATAGTGTATGAAACAAAGTCAGTGATAAGACTATAGTTTATTTGAAAGATATAAGGATGTGTGGATGGGTGACCTTAGAAAAGGGAAACGAGCTATTAAAATTTTGAAGGGAAAGAATTTGAAAAAAAATAGAAGCTAAATATATGGAAAAGTGATGTGGATGGTTTGGGAATGGAAAGAAAACACTGGCATAAAATAATACAAGAAAATTATTATATTAATTCCTGGGAAAAATGTTAGATAAGTGAGAAGAAACTTTAATGGAAAGATAAAAAAAATTTGAGAATTGTTTTTGTGGTGGGTGATTTGCTGTGGTGATTGTTGTAATGATAAATATAAAGTATTATAAAAAAGAATGTACAATTTTTGAAATGTTTGATAGCATTAAAATATTGGTTTTTGGACTGTAAAAATGAAGGATTTTGGAATTTGTTTAAGAGCACTTATGATTGGGAAATTTTTGGAAATATTGATATGGATATGGTACCATGTGGTAAACATAATTTTGGAAGTAAGGTAGAAATTGAAAGATGCCAGTAGAAATGCCTACATCCCGATATCTACCATGATGATGGCCCCTCCAGATGGTGCTTGCCCTAGAGAATCTTGGAGTCCTTCGCTTCTAAGGAATAAATGAGCTCAGATCCAATTGGGGTGGTTTAGTGGTCAGCATGGCAGAAGTTTAGAAAAAGACCTAGTAAAAAATAAATATTTTTTTAACTTTTCTCTTTTAACTCTAAACATATATAAACTAGCTTTACCCCAAACCATCAACATACTATCAATCAAATATTCCTTTTTTCGGAATGATAGTTTATGGACTTTTAAGTTAAGTGCCACTTGCATTTTTGAATAGCCATGTTCCACTCTTCTACTGCATTTTGTATTTTACCAAAAACTATACCAAATGTTTTAATTTCCTTCTCTGTAAAATACACTCCTCCTAACTTAACAAAATCTTTTATATCTTTAAATGTTCTCCTTATTAACTGTTACCCCTACATACTTTAGTTTTTTATATAGACTGGGCCAAGATCCATTTTAACCACAAATACATAAAATAAAGGCAGGTCATTGGTATACTGACCAGTAGATAAAACAAATTAGCATAATGAGGCATAAATCTTGAACAATAAAAGCAGTTAACTACAAGTCAGAGCTAAGATACATATACATTTACAACACTGAAAATAAGAGAAAAAAATCAGTAACACTTTGCTTTGAGGAAGAAATGAAACAAAAATGCATAGTCCTTAACATACAACATACCAATCTCTTCCAAACATTCCATAAATATATCATATATCATGTTTCATTTGAGGATACTCTAATCTAACATAGCCCCACAAAAAAATCCTGCTTTTGCTGTGCAGAAAATGTTAACAGTAAAGCATCAATATTTTCACAACATACTTTCCTTCTTTGTTTCATTGTGAGTCAGGTAGTTACTTAAGTCTGAAAAGAATCCTTTTTAACAGTGACTAGACCACTGGCTACAGGAAGTAAACAAAGTTCAGAAACTGCAGTACTGTCATAGATTAAAAAAAGAAGATTGTCATAACAAAATTGAAAGCAGCTGCAAAATAACATGCAGACAGACAATGCAGATTACAGGAGGTGATTTTGGGTCATAGTAACAATGTTTTGAAAATGTCCTTACAAAATATTCAAAAAGACATTCTGAACCAATGTTTAATTTGGTAGATGTAGTCTGATATTTATTTATTTATTTATTTAACATTTCTTAGCTGGGAAGGTGGTCTGGTCTTTGGACCATTTTAAAACATGACCTCAACCATCAGACAAGCACAACACAGAAGAAAAAAAATCATACAATAGAACATGTCATAGTACAAATAAAAATCAAAGACGTTCTGAACTCTCATCATTTCACTGTTGCCTGTGCAGCTTAACCATTTCTCCTCAAACACATGATCTGTAACTCTGCAATCACTAATGGCAAATATATCTTCACCAATTGTTATGTAGGTGCTGGCAGTACATCATGGGAGAAGAATGTATTATATATGCAGAACTATAGGCATTAATGGAATAAAGATGCTTGCTGTACAAAACTAGTCAAAGAATGCCCACAAGCATTGCATATGTATGAGTTTGTGTATACAGATAAACATACACACAAAAAAAGAGCTGCATCATATCCTTATGTAACAATTTTCACACATTTCCCCATTTTATACATTAATTAGCAACATTTTACTTCAAACCAGGGCATTAGTTAGTGAAGAATATGGTTGGTAAGTGTCACAGTATGGCTATAATGACAAAAACGGAGATGACTTCAAAAAGAGAGTAAAGCATACATAAAAATTACTTTAAATTAAATTCAGAGTGCAAGACATTTTACGGTACACTCAAAACATCTATACCCAAAACCACCCCTTCTAATTATAGGTTTTCTCTTACAAAAGGGAGGTAACCACAAGTAGACTACATTCACAGCTACTTTTTTTAGTCTGATTATTGCCTACTGTAAAAACAATATTGTGCCAAGGTAACCAGCTTCTAGGGACTGTTTTTTTTTTTCTATTCCTTCCTTTTTTTCTTTCTCTTTCTCCCTCTCTCAGTGTCTTCTTTCATCTTCCTGTATCCATTGTATACCCGTAACACTATTCTCTGGGACTTTCTAATAGTATTGCACTTGCTTGTCTTCAAGTTGTACTGTTACTAGCACTGTTAAAACAATAACACGTCTCTACATATTGCAAATAGCACGTGTTCTGATTTTCACCAACAGAAATTCTAAAGCCCATGATGTTTGTGATTTTGTTCTAAGAGTGAATAACAAATAAGCACAGCTACCTTGGACTAAAAATGATACCGGCCATGTCCAAATAATTTTTATTTTATTTTTTATTTATCCTTTGTTGACCAGGTTAGTCCCATTAGACTAGTAGCCTCTTTTCAGGATAGACCTGAGGTGGTATTTATACTACTAGGGGAAATTCCTCTACTCTTTAGAGGAGAGAAAGTGAAGCATTCTCTGGAGCTGCTAGGTGGTACTAGAGGGCTGCTTCTACAATTCCAAGAATCCCATGATGGAAGTGAGTGCAGTGGAGCTGGAGACAGGAGCAGTAGAAAACTTACTGAAGGAAGGAGAAGGAGATTAAATAATGGTTACAGAGCTGGAAACATGAAGACTGGAGACACAAGTGCTGATAAATTTGTTAAACCAGGCAGAGCAAAAGGAAGGAGAAGAAGCTAAATGGAGTGACATGGTGGGGAGACTGTTACAGAAGAAGAAACAAGAGATTGGGAACACAAACAACTGCTGGTGAAGGGAAAACAATGGAGGTATTCTCAACTGGTAGTGTAGCCAGTTTTCAGGGTTTACTTCTGCAGCAGGGATTTCTGTGACAAGAAAGAAGTCATGTAGCTGCAGCAAGGGAATGAATGAAAGAAAGAGCTGACAGGAGATAAGCTGTTGCAGTTTCTCAAAAGCCACAGAGAAGATGACCCATAGTAAAAATAAAAAGTAAAAGTGTTGGCAATTTGAACAGGCATGACATGATGTATAGTAACATTCTACTACAAGGATTTAACATTAAATGCATAAGAGCATTAATTAATTTGGGAGCTGAAATCTTTTTGTGAAGTGATATCTGAAACCTTTAACTTGCTGGAAAAAAATTATGACTGAGACTGAACAAAGGAATGCAATAGCACCATGGAAAGACAATTTATTTCAGAACTTGGGACTACAACTATAAAGAAAATAAATGTGCAAAATAGGACTTCAGATATAGATGAACATGAGTTAAAACTGTTTTTTTTTATTTCACTATGTAGTACAGAACATGAAATTGAAAAATATGTGATGAAAGAAATGTACTGACTTGGGGGGTTGTGAAGTGTAAGTAGCAATGGATATTAAGGATAAGAAATTCAACATATTTCAAATACAATAATTGTGAATGGTAAGATAGGATTTGTCAGATACTGGAATCAACTCAAAGCATGTTATTTCTGTTATTTCTGTGGGGATGAAAATCATTCAGTACAAGACTATAACAAATGTGGGGAGAAGGGGCATACAGCAAAAAAAAGTATATGTGTATGGGTCTACTTCAAAACATTGAAATCTTATAACGTTGAAATTCATAACATTAAGACCATAACATCAAAAATTCAAAACACTGAAAACCCAAAACAATGAAACTTCAGAACTTTGACACTTAGCTTCATAACATTGAAAACTATATCACACATGTAAATAAGATCCTCTCCACCTATAACAACATATAACTAAAAAACACACTTTCTATTACATTTTTGCAGGGGGGCAAGCCCCCCTGTACATCCACACCACCCGTAAATTAAATATACCAACTCCAAGATCGCACTACAGTGGAAAAAAGTTAATTTCCTAATCTCAGTGCATGGTGATCTCGATACAGTGAAGTTAGGAAATTAACTTTTTTCCACTGTAGTGTGATCTTGGAATTGGTATATTTAATTTATATATATATATATATATATATATATATATAAATATATATATATATATATATATATACATACATACACACACACACACACACACACACAGACACACACACACACACATATATATATATATATATATATATATATATATATATATATATATATATATATATATACACACACACACACACACACACACACACACATATATATATATATATATATATATATATATATATATATATATATATATATATATAAAAGCCATTTTGTAGAAAATGTAAAGAATTTGTATAGTTCTAGTTTGACTGTCCCATATAAGAACAGAAAGAGTAGATGAAGAGGAAAGGTCAGAAGAAAAGCAAACAGTAGAAAATATTACAACAGAATATGTTGAAAGAGAAAGTGATTTGGAGAAGGGGATACTGCGGAAAGGTTAAACAACAAAGAGGTATTTAGAGGTTATTAATACAAAGGAAGAAAAGTGATTTGTAATTTTAGAAAGTGAAGAATACCAGGGAGAAATTGGGAGAGGAGAAGAACAAGAACAAGGGAATATGATCTGAAAGTTAAACACCCAGTAAAAAAGGGAAGAATGATATAGGAATTATAGCATTAAATGTGAATATCATTATATAAGAGGTTTGGTGATGCAAATTGTTTGGTTAGTAGGAAATGAAACATGTTCTGTAATAGGAATTCTTATAAAAATAAATAAGAATTTTAATTGTAATAGTGGAAGCACTAGGAAGGTGATATGTGATATGAGAATGAGACAAAAATGTACAGGATTAATTGTGATTTATGCATATACTAATAAGACTGCGAGAAAACAGTTGTTTAAAGAAATCAGAAAAATGTGTTAGCAAATATGCCAGCAGTGATGGTAATATTAAAATGGTAAGGGATTTAATTAAATGTGGAGATTTCAAAATAGGAAAGAATATAGAAGGGACATATGAAGGGGAAAATTTTAAGACTGAAATTGATAATATAATTTATCCTGAAGACATGAAAGAAATAACAAATAGTACAGATGGCAGATTGTTTAAAAGGAAAAATAAATTATAAAAGAGAATGAAATATTATGGAAAGATCATATGACAGTGAGATAATCTGAAATAGAAAGAAGTATTACAGAATTATAAGAAAGAATTAGGAAAGAAGTGACAAAACAAGGGAGATAGAAAAACAGATCTATGAAAAGAATAGATAAAGAGTAAAAATGATGTTACATAAGCAAACATTTAAGATAAAAGGAAAGAAAGAAGTGTTTGCTTATTTATGAAAATAACTAAAAATGAGAGAAGAAAATATGGATGCTATCTGGATGGGCAAGAAGGATGGAAAGTTAAAAGAAAATTATATAACAATAGATGTAATAATAAAAGATGATAAAATAAGGTAAGAAAGAATCAGCTCTAGGATTAGATGGTATACGTTATGAGTATTAAAAGGAAATAAATAAAGATAAAAGATAAGTTTTTAAAAAAATATTAAATGGATGGAAGATATAATGGAAGTTGACATGTGGTGGAGTGATAAAATTTATTGGAAAATGGATGAAAGAAAAGATATAAAAATTTAAGTCCCATAAAAGGGAATAATGACTATTAAATATTTATGAAACTATTACAAAAAAAAAATTAATGGATGAGATAGTAGTACAGATGTGCATGTATGAAAGTAAGATGTGAGATGAAAGGAAGTGTTACATTACCAATATGTATGGCATATGCAGATGATTTAGTTCTAAAAGAATGGATAGATAAGTGAGGTTGTAATAAGGGATCCTGGGAGTGACATTTGTTGAGTATGAAAGTGTAATAGGTCAATGGAGAGACATACTGGAACAACTAAAATTTGTTAGCTTGGTGGAAAAGTTTTTTTACTTATCTTTTCAGAATATAAATATATATGTTTTCCACTCAAATGGAAAAAGAGTTATTAGAGGATATTTTAGCTTCCTTTGGGGTTCAGTGCTAAACAGGTGAAAAGAGGGATAATTTATAATAAAAACATAAGAAAAATATAAAAAGCATGGGAAGAAAAAACATCAAAAAGAAAAGAAAAAGGGACAATATAGAAGAAAACAAATATGACAAAAATGAAATTATGGAAGTTAAAATATAAGTGAGGTTGCTGGGAAAAGAAAAGAATGGAAGAATATGATTTTTTTTTTATATTTTTTGTGTGTATCCATGGAATGAATTGAAAGAATATAAAAAAGGCAATAAAAGACAGACAAAAAAGATTGGAAAATGTTTGAAGAATAAACAACAAATTATCTTTTTTTTTGTTTTGTTTTTTTTTTGTTTTGTTTTGTTTTTGATTGCAGAAAGAATAAAGAAAAGAATATAATATTATTATGATATTATAAATAAGTAAAGAAATGTGATATTGATACATGGGATAAAGTACTGTTTGTGACAATAAACAAGAAAATGGAAGAAGGTTATATATTAGCTAAAATAAGAAAATAGTTGTAAAAGAAATGATGGAGGGATAGAAGGTAAATATAAAAGAAAAAATAATGAAAGAAATACAACTGTTTAGTTAAGCCCTTTTAAGTTCATAACTTGTAAATATTAAGTATGAATGAAAAAAATGAGTGTGTAAATAATTGATTTAAACTTTTTATATGATAGAAAATAAATGTAAATAATAAACACTTTTTGATAGATGACATGGAATCTTTTACATCCATCTGAAGTACCACTAACTTGAGCATATGGGGCCTCAGTTTAATACCTCATCCAAAGAATGACACATTCAGGAATATAGCAACCCCCTTATGCTGCACTGAGGTGTTATATATATGTACCCTTTGTCACCATTATCTCATGATATTGTAATGTTATCTTTCCAGCTGTAACTGGATCTTGACTAATACTATTTCCCAATTATGCAGATATACATATACCATAATTTCCAGGTGATCTGGTAAAACATCTCTCAGTTTCACTTCTCCTGGTCTCCCTTCTTCCATACTATGCTGACACTAGCCCAATACTTTGGGCACTACTGGACTCTCTTAAGATACACCAACAATATTATATTAAGTTGTCGCAACTGTAGTAAAACAGTCTCCAGGGAATGGATACTTAAAGTTAATTTTCACCAGATCTGTGTAATTAACCTCAAATACTACAAAAAGAAACAGCTGCAATCCTTTGGTATACTAAAATATTTTGCTTAAAATTATGCAAAACTCATGGATTGACAAATATATAGAAAGTGTGTATACTTTTGCACAGGAAACAATTTAAATTCAAAGATGTCTGATAACTTCAGAAAAAGATATTGATCAACTTTAAGTTCTACATCTGATTCTAGAAAAAAATGATTGAAGTTGTCTATTTCTAACTTATAAATTAATTGGTACCAGAAGAAAAATACAGGCACTGTTTCACAAACAGTAAACTCACTATATCTATAGGATGTAGATTTTATTTTCACTCAATATTCATGCAAAAGGACTTCAACTAATCAACTAATGCACAGTGTCTTTGGCAGGGGTAGGTAATGTTAATTCTTGATAACCTGTAGGGGTATCCTGTTACACTTCAGCATTATTAGATAGTCAGCTGCCCCTGCCAAGCTTGTATGGATTCCTGTAACTCTTTGCTTTAACTGCCCAGATCCCTGATACCTACATATACATATTCTGATAGATCATTATTCTGATCTTTGCAATGTGACTGTTCCACCCCAGTACATTAAAAAGTAATGCCCTATTAAGGCAAAATTCCTTAACTCTGCAGGCATCCTTTCCAGTAGCTGAATGAAATAATTTAGTTTAGCCACAGTAGTTTTAATCAAGTGAAAGTGCAGCTCCTAACCTCTGATCAGTGTGTGTGTGTGTGTGTGTGTGTGTGTGTGTGTGTGTGTGTGTGTGTGTGTGTGTGTGTGTGTGTGTGTGTGTGTGTCTGCATGTATAAGTGTCTATGTACAAGCACATACTCTCATTCATGTGGAACAGTTCCATTCACACCTTATTTGCCATCTGTACTGTAAAACAGTTACATGTACCTTATTTATACACTGTATCTCACACAAGCCATCAAGGTGAAATCACCAAAATCAAGAACCAAAATTCCTTTCATTGACTGTGTATTCACCTTGAATGCAAAAGATATAGTCCCCTTCATAGGCCTTTGCCTTTGCTTAACGTTTTATTTGATTTATAATCATAACACCAATTTGTCTTTCATTTACTGCTAGCCTTTGCCACTAGCAACTGGACTACAAGAAATGTGAGGAACATTTTCCCTACTTCAGAACTACATTTATAGGTTCATAGGTTCATAGGTAGGTACTAGGCTATCGGCCCTGGGGCCTATACAAGCCCAGCCAAAAAAGTACCCTGGCTTTTGCCACCCAAGAAAATTATTTACCTGTGCCACTGTCGAGCAGAGCCACAGAGGTGATCCCCAGGGTGAATTTCCTATTTCCCATCAAATCATCAAGATTTTTCTTGAAGAGTGCTAATGAGGAGCTTTATTTGATATAGATAGGTAGTTTATTCCAGAGTATGGGAAGTCTCTGGGACAGAAATCTATCCCTCCGGCATGTTCTGTTTATTGTGGTGACAAGGTTTATGTCCCTAGAGCGTGTAGCTCGGAGGGATTGGGATTTCTTTAAGTAGAGCATGTCCAACAGCTCTGGGTTTGACATAGCTTTGTATGTTAGGCAGAGATCACCTCTGAGTAGGCGATATGCCACGGAGTAAAGCTGGAGTTTTTTGAGACGGTCTGCGTAGGGCATCTGTTTGAGGCCAGTAATCCTCTTTGTGAGGTATTTCTGCGGCTTTTCCAGTTGTTGTAGATGTCTTGTGAGGTACATACCACAAGGGGCATTGTACTCTATAATGGGTCTAATGAGTGATGAGTAGAGGGGAACAATGACCTCTTTTTTCTGGATGAGAAACCTTTTGTGATGAGGTGTGCCATGTAGAAGGATTTCCTGACTACTGTGGCGATGTGATTATCAAAGGAGAGACTACTGTCCACCTGTGTCACAAGGTCTCTTATCACACTTTCAGTGTTAAGTATGCTACTGCCTATGTTGTAGTTCATGGGTACCGAGTTTTTACCAAAGGGGATGACAATGCACTTTTTGGCATTGAGCTTGAGGCCATGGGTTTGACACCAGGCATCTGTCTCAGTGAGGCCCTTTTGTAGGATGTCCTCATCGTTAGGAGTTTTGATTATGGCTCCTAGTTTGCAGTCATCTGCGAACTTTGTTAGCCAAAGACCTTCTGTGTTAGCCTGTACTTCAGAGAAGTAGATACCAAACTGGAGAGGACCCAGGACTGAACCCTGTGGTACTCCACTTGTCACTGGTCTGAAGTCGGATTTGGAGTCTGCTACTTTCACAGTGTGGGTTCTGTCAGTGAGCCAGTTGGCAACCCATCTTGTGACATAGGGATTTATACCTAGTTTAGTGTGTTTATCTATAATTCCAGAGTGGGGGATGGTGTCGAATGCCTTGTCAAGATCTAGATTGGCTGTGTGAACCACCTTACCCTTGTCTACAGCTTTGGTGACTGCTTCAAAGAAGTCAATCAGGTTTAGGAGACATGATCTGCCTTTTACAAACCCGAACTGGGTGGGATCCAGAGTTTGGAGATTACCAATGTCTTTGTTTATAAGTTCCATGATGATACGTTCCATGGCCTTGCAGACCAGGCTCGTCAGGCTAATGGGGTGGTAGTTCCAGGGTTCTGTGGTGGCTCCCCCCCTTGTGGAGTGGGATAACCATTGCTGTGCGCCATTCAGCAGGCAGAAAGCCTGAGGTGAGGCTATGATTGAACATGGTACTTAGGTGGGGTGCCAGTTCATTCTGTAGTTTATGTAGAATGCAACCTGGGATGTTGTCTGGTCCCATGGATGCTGTGTTCTTGGCTTTGGAGAGTGTGGTTTTTACCTGTGCAGCCATGATTACAGGAACTTTGCATTCTTCAGGTATAGAGATGGGCTCTTTAGGGGGTTAGAGGGGGGTAAAGTTAGCACTGAACCTATCTGCCAGGATGTTGGCAATATCAGTTGGGTCTGTATATTTAGTGCCATTGTGCTGTAACTCAGAGCAGATCTGAGTGTTGCCATTGAGATTCTTGACATAGCTATAGAATGCTTTGTGGTTGTCTTTAGAATCAGTGGCGATTTTGTTTTCGTAACTAGCTTTGGAGGATTTTATCAGGGATCGCAGCTATTTATTGTCGCTGACCAGGGAGATCCTCCACTCATGGGATTTTACTCTCTTTTGCAAGAGTTTCTTCCTTCTGTTGTACAGTTTGTTTATATCAGGGGACCACCAGATTGGCTTCCTTTTTTTGGAGGATAGCGTCTTGGTTCTGTTTGGAATAATATGATCCATGCACTCATGTAAGTGCTTATAAAGTGCAATTGTGTAGAATTCAGTAGTCGTAACTGTATTGTCCATCTGCATGGGTATCATGACGTTCATCACTTCTGTATTAAGAAGCATGAAGTTGGCTTTGGAGAAATTTTTTACCATGGTTTCCTTAATGGGGGGGTGGAGGCAGGATGTGGATATCTAGGGTAATTAGCTTATGGTCGGACAGGACCAATGAGGCGTTCACTTCAGGTGTGGAACACCGGTCACTCATATTGGTAATGACTAGATCTAGGATATTGTTGCCCCTGGTGAGGTTGTGGATAAGTTGATCCGGGGCATTGGAGTTTATGAATTCCAGAAAGGGTTGAATAGTCTCCACTATTTCTTCTTAGTAGGCATCCTCTATTCTGCTAACTTTAAATGTTGTTTGACTCTAGCAGTGGAGTACCTTAACTATTTTATATAATGTAATACTGATTTTGCTCTCCTTCTTCTCATTTCTGTCCTAGTTGTATCCATCCATAAATCCTGAATTTACTGTCCTTCATTAATCTTACAAGCACAGTTCTACTCCATGACTCTGTCCTATTCTTTTCTTCATGTTATTATGTCAGTACATCTCCTAGGAATATATCCCGCCTCAATCATTTTAAATGTCTTCCTCACAAACAAAGTCTTGCCATAAATGTTGCTTATGTTCCTAGTTTTCATGTCTGTTGCTCATTAACTCTTAAAGTTTTACACAACTCCCTCTCCAATCCCCTACAGCCAAACTGCACTGGGATTTTCCTCTCATCTATTGCTTAGTTCCTACTATGCCCACATCTCACACTGCACACCTCAGTGCTTGTCACAGCATTGTATCTGTCCTGTTTACATTAACTATGCACTTACTTATGTACTACAGCTGCCTTTCTTCCCAAGCCCAGCCATTTTTAATTCCTCTCCATCACATGCACCATGTTAGCTTGCTTTAGTTTTGCTGTGTCCTGGTCTTCATCTTCACTCACCTCACATTTGTTTAACTTCCTTAACTCAAAGAAATCACCATCCACCTCAACTTATCTTCATTTTCATTTGACTTTCATGTGTACCTCATGATACACATTTGCAGGCCTCTGCATCCTTTCTACTCCCCCATTCATGCATGATGGTTTTCCTCCACTCCTCCTCAAAATGGTAGCAGAGCTTCTAAGCTAACAAGCAGTAACATTTTCTAAGACCTGTAAAAATAGGCTTTCACATGCCCTCACAATGATGGGCAATACATAAACAAAATTATACAATAAAGGGTAATTACTATTCAAAAACGTACATGCTGATTGGAGACCAAAATTCCTTTCCTTGACTCTGTATTCACTTAGAGTCCTGAGTAATTCCTGGAACTGTTGTACTTTCTTTCCTGTCAAGTTCCAGGTCTTCAGCCTGGTCTCTGTTGACCTTAGAGCCTTCTCTGACCACTGCTTGCAGCTGATTGTGGCAACTAGTGGTTTATGCTCTGTGCCGACTGTTTCACTGGGGGTGACTTTGCAATCATGGATTCTACCCTGGTGCATTTTCCTTATTAGGAGGAAGTCTACCTGAGTTGCATGTTGACTACTCCTGTATGTGATCTTGTGACTGTCTCTCTTTCTGAACCATGTGTTGGCTACTATCAAGCCATTTGCCAGACAGAAGTCTAGAATGGCTTCTCCTTCTTTATTCCTGTTGCCCCACCCATGTGGGCCCAGGCAGTCTTCATAGCCTGTTCTGTCTGTCCTGATATGTGCATTCAAGTCACCCATTATCCACACCAATTCATGTTGTCCTGCTTTAATTAGTAGGTCCTGCAACTGCTGTCTGAATGCACTTTTTTCCTCACTATCACAACCCTGCTGTGGGGCATAGGTTGAGATTAGGAATACAGCTCTATCATTACACTGGACTCTGACTGCCATGAGTCTGTCATTAATTCTGATGATATCCCTTACTGCCTTCTGAAGCCTCTCTCTCACCACAATTCCTACACCATTTCTAGCCTGCCCTCCACCTGAGTAGTAGACTCTGAATCCCAAGCCAAGTGGCTTTGCTGCACTGCCCTTCCATCTCATCTCTTGGATACATAGGATGTCCATCCTCCTCCGCATAATCATGTCATCCACTTCCAAGCTGCATCCTGTCAGTGAACCTACATTAAGTGTAGCAATTCTCAGTTCATGTTTGGCAGGTTGGTTGGTTTTACATCCAGCTTTCCCTCAACAGAGCTATCCCAGGCTGGGCAACTAGACACCGGCCAGCCAGTAGCTCATTGACCCAGGGCTGCTGGGCTTTATAGCAGGCACATGCTGGCCAATAGGGGCACATATACTCCTTCCACTGTTAGCACAGGTCCCTGGCATGGGTCAGAGTAGGCAAGGTCCTCAACCCACTTATCCCCTGTAACTACCCATGTGCATTTTTGGCGTCATTAGTCAACATGACCGAATCACCTAGAGCCATAATTTACACTGTTGAGTGGCTAGCCCTGCCATGGTGTGCAGTCTGTGATCCGTGTTCTCCTATCTTGAGGATACTGCGCACCATAGTAGATGCCCAAAGTGGTTGGTCTCTACAACTCTTCCCCCTATAGGGCACCATGTAGAGTCTATGCTGCTGCCCACAGCTCCATTCATTGGTGAGTTTAAGATGTAAACACTCAGCATGTTTTTTGGACATGGGAGAAACCCCCATGGAGACACAGGGAGAACATGCAAACTCCAAACAGGCATTGGTCGGAGGTCAGGATCGAACCTTGTACCTTGTGCATGGGAGGCGAAGACTTTAACCACTAAGCCATCTCAAACTCAAATTGATTGTATGATATCATTTTATCTCATCTCTTCCTATCTTAACTGCTAATTGTTCAGCCTCATCTACCTGTAACCTTGGCAGACTTAAGTATTCCATAAGTATTCCTATTTGTGCTCTTTCTTGATTTCCACATTTCTCTGCTTTATACAAACTTTCATAAAACTTCAGAAATATTATTTATTGACAATTTGATTACTGGGAAAGTCCGATTGGGTAGAAGCACATTTTCAGTGGAGGCCCAGGTAGAAAAGCTCCAAATTATTACAAAACATTTTAAGAACAATCTTCAAATATAAAACATCCCTAATATTTATACAGGATCTCTGGTTATTTTTCTTGTTATAGGCTCCCTTATAGAAATCAGAATTTTGAATATAGTCTGAAAAAGCCATATGAGTAGCATAATAATTATGTGTTATGCATAATGGTGCATATAAAACCACAAGTAAGGGATACTGTGATCCCTATACAGACAGTTCCAGTAAGGAAGAGGAAAATGTTCTGAGGGGAGGGGGCATTCTGGCTGCCTAGGCTGTGTGATATGCAGATGAAGAAAATACAGGAATACTAAACTATAGATGTATAAGATGCGATAATGGGGAGTAGTAGAACAGCTTCAACTGGATATTTCTAAAATACAGAGGAGGTTACATCTTACTCACCATAACTTGGCATCAGTGTTGTCCATTTTCATTCATCCAATAAAGTTCAGATCCAATCCTTGGATCTGACTATGCCATATACAATAGACTTTGGATCCAGCTCTCAAGCTCCTCCCTCTACCCATAATGCTCTACTCCATCTCCAACACTTCAGATCAAGTTTTCTGCCTAATCTCCCATTTTGTAACATAGATAGACAGACAGAAGAATGTCAGGGCTCAAACCTGGAACTGAATAGTTGCAATACAATCTAACAGGTACTTCCAGGAGTAACAAGGATGGCAGATGGATGGGAGGGAAGGTGAGGAAGAATGAAATTGGACAACATAGTTGGAAAATTACTGTGACTACATAACTAATAAATCTGATGTTGTCCTTTTCATTCTTCTTCACCAATGGGACAGAGTCCCCAGCTACCTAACCCTTGGGAAGCCCTCATGGAAGTACCTGCCAGAGCACTGTCGAACCAAAAGAAACTGACATCCAAATGGAGACAGTAATCAGCGTGCACATTGTAAATCCTGCGATACCAGCAGGAAGAAGTCTGGCTAGCTGAACCTATTGAAATGATACACCTAAATTTGGATATCTTCCACTCCCAATAACCCAGATTAAAGAAGATATTTAAAACTCTGACCTGAAAACACAACACGATATCACCATTGATAGATTTAATCTTTTTAGTTTAGTGTTTTCATCCAAAAAATACCAATGGACTGCATGAAGAAATTAGACACTGTTATCTGTGCTAGCATGCCTGGATGAAGTTTTAGATATAATTTCAGATTGCCCTGTGTATTGTATGCCAGCATGACTGGCGATGATATTGTAAATAAGTTTTTACATGTTGATTTATGTTCTGTGTGAACAGAATGTTTAAAAGACTCGAACAGCGTCCTTTTACATTTCTAACTTTGCATGTTTGCAAAGAGAGATTCTAAAGGCAAATGGTCTCATATTCAGCTGCTCAGCAGATGATGTCATTGGAATGTTGACAGTTGCTACGTGTTACTGTCAAAAGCTGAAAGACAGGAAGGAACTTTTAGAAAACAGCTGTTGGTTGAATTTAAAAATATGAAATGAAAATTAGAACTGGAACAGTTGGCAGTTACAGAAGTCAGTTGTCAGTTACAGCAGAAGTCAGTTGTCAATTACAGTTGATAGTTCAACTGTGCAGTGGATACCCAGAAAGGACTCACCAAGAACTGTAAACCTGACTTTGCTCTGTTGTAGTAATTTACTTTAGATTAGGGACAGTGTTCTTTAGTTAGGAAGTTATAACTAATCAGCTAGATCAGTTAGAGTTTTTCTGAATGGTGGACTTCTGTTTGACAGTATTGATTTCATTTTTCTGGTGACTGAGTTCTGTTTTTTATTGGAAATTACTGTTTTATAATTATTTAATCATTTTTCTCATTATTAAATATTTTTATTAACTTACATTGTGGCTGGTCAATCAGTGTTTTTCTTTGGTAAGTTGAGAGTGCCTGTACTTGCCTTGATAACTTTCCAGGCCACTCAGAAAGCCTGGTGGCATAGGTCATTTGCTACTAATTGTTTTAATATTTAATTTTCATAATTGGACACCCCTTTAGACGGGCATGAAGACACTCTGATTGGTGACAGCATTACCTTATTAATTTGGGGGAGGGACACAGTTGGAAATCTGTGTCAGGCTTTCCCAGAAGCATTTGGATGTGTGAAATTCAATTTATTTAAGGATGAGTGTATCAGAGGTCTTAAACTGGTTCACATTGCTCTGGAATGTGGAATGACGAGTTACATAGGGGTGGACAGAAGTATGCAGTCCACCCCCAGATTATAGAGCATGTTCCTGTTGTGCCCTTGGGGAAAATTGTGGAATATTACTCCTATTTAAGTGACAGTCTCACATTGGAGTCAGTAGTGAGGACTGAAGCTCCTTAGTTACTGACCTAGGATAGTTATGCATCACCTTAATTGGTGGCAGTTCAATGGGATATTATCTGGGCATCACATTAATTGGTGGCAGCTTGGCGGGATATTAACCAGACATCACAGACTGCATCAGAAAATTAAATCGATTGATGGTGATATCATGCTTTGTTTTATTTTGGGTTCATACTGAGATTTAATCCATTCTGCATATCTGCCTTGTGATTGTTCCTTACATTTAAAAGCACAACTAACAGGAGTTCAGGATTGAAGTGTTATCAGAAGCCTGGGTAGCTGCAGTGATTAAAACCGACAGTTATAGCTATACTCAGAAGTTTCTCCCACTCCCATAAAAATGATATTTAAGGAAAATATTTAAAAATAAACTGTTGTGAGTTTGGCAGTCTGCAAGTGTCCTCATGTAAACAATAGGATGCTTGCAGATTTCCCTGACTAAAAAAAAAACGCAATAGCAGTGCACTTTCTTAAAGTAAAGAAAAACAATACATACATGCACTGATAAACTGGGATTGCAATGCGCTCTCACTAAAAGCAATATAAACACAAAGATACCTTTTCTGTACCTCAAGCAGTATTACTAGCTATTTAACAAAAAAGTTTCTTGCATTATTCATTCATCTACCAAGTTAAATAAATAACTCAAGACACTTCTTTTGCTAAATACTGCCATTCTATAATGCTTAAACATAGAAAATGTGTATCAAACTATTTTTTCTTCAACAAAATGGAAAAACACACAACTAAATAGAAAAGACTAAAAAAATATTTTAACTACACAATATCATATAAAAGTGAAACAACTGTATAATAGCAATATCCCATAGGTGGTTGTGGGTAATGCTTGGTTTTCCACTGTTGGCTTTGTTGCACTACCCATACCCAGGCATGGGTTATTGCTAAATGATTACATAATACCTGCAAGAAGCCTTAGAAAGTAATTAACATACTAAAGCAGCAGGTTAGTTAACATAAGAATGATACCACTCCATTGTCATGCTAGAAAGTACCTGTATCTCAACAGCACAATATACATTTATATTAGAATATTAATACATATATATTTTATACCAAATACAAAAAAAATACGTGTGTGTGTGTGTGTGTGTGTGTGTGTGTGTGTGTGTGTGTGTGTGTGTGTGTGTGTGTGTGAGGGTGTATATAATCATATATTAACTTGTTTGGCTTAACAGTGTATGCCATTAAAGGGGTGTGATGACTATATTTACCAACCACATATATTAGATACTTTTATCAGCATTATGCATGCATCATTAAACACTCTGTAACCAGCATATCTCTCAACTGTCCAGAGATTCACAGAATTTTGCCTCATATTTTTGGTTTGTTCCTTATAAAATGTGTGTGTTTTTTTTGACAAATCACTGAGGAGTGAAGTCACTAAATAATTACATACATTTGAGTTTCAGACTTCATATCCTCCAAAAATGCATGCTAAAACAAATCCTGTTATTCCAGCAACTTTCTAGGTTTATAAGAGCAATATTTAAAATTTGTCCCTATTTTGGGGCCATTGTCTCTTTATTATTTTAGGCTTTGTCCAGATTTCTTGCGTTAACAGGTTGAGAGGTACGATAAGCAGTCAATAGTAATGTATGCCTTTCACACTTAAAAGGATGAAAAAAGCTGCACATACTCATGCCCCTCAAAAAAAATCCCACAATCAGATAGAAATTTAATAAAATTACAATGATAAACAACCTAATTAAATAACACATATAAAAGAAAACAACACAATTGCAAATAGCCTATAAGAAAATGGCATTAACAACTAACTGGATCTAAAACTAGAAAACCATCTAATATTAAGCTAATTAAAACTAAACAAAAACCTTAACAAATGTTAACAATAACCCTCAATGCTTTTTTACAAAAATACTACTTAAAATATAAAAAAGATAAAAACTACATCATGCAGGTACCTAAAACTATTCAGAAGACAAACATTTCATAAAATTACACCAACAACATAAACAGTATTCAGAACGCTAAATGCACCAAAAATGCAATCACCAGATTCAGTGAAAATGGATAGCAAACAGTAATTCAGACTAAGAATGGTGAAAAACAGATAAATTGAATATGTGAGAGTCTTAAAACAGATGACTGGAGTGTGTGAGAGCCTTGTGTGGTAAGATACACAAAAGACCCCACAGTGCAGATACGTTGTTATCACACAACCCAGAACCCCACACATTCCACGTATGCATATGTTTCTTTTACTATATCTGTGGACTCTCTTGTTTTACATGTATTCTTGCTGAAATGCCCAAAACAAATCTAGGTTAAAAGGTTTCAAAATTTACATCACTGTAATGTATCAGTGGTCAGATTGTGCAACTATCTTAGATATGTATGTAATGTAAACAAGTGCTCATTATATCATTAGGGTTTAGCTTGTTGTATATCTGTCAGTGCTGAAAAGTAGCCATCTGGATCAGCCTACCTCCAAGATTAACAAAGAAAAAAATAACTTTTAGCAGTAATGCATGACATCATATGTGAAAAATAATACCACCATCTGATTTACTAAATGATGTGCTCCTTATATAAGTATTCTAAATCATCTGCTTACATGGATGTTTATATTCTGTTGATGGGAAGACAAACACAATCTCAGACACATTACTTAGCAGTTCAGTGGTGTTGTGCTATTGTTTTCAGAAAGGTATGAAGTAATCTGTCTGCAGAGCAATGAATACCAGATAGCACTCAGTCAGCATTAAACACTTAAAAGCAGCTTAGCCACTATGACTTGCTAATCCACTGCCTGCTGTCAAAAATAGTGAACCTAATGTAAGCACTGAAGATAGCTTTTCTGGCAACTTAAGTCAGAATTATTAAGCTAGTGGAATCACATGCTCTCACTGTACACTTTTAACAGTCGTGTTGTTGCAGGGTTGAAAGACAAACTCAATCAAACCTTAAAACGTTTCATTAAAACATAAGACAACCAAAACTCAGTTTAATAAGCAATGAGTAATAATTTCTGCAGTAATGCTAATTGTGTGTTATGAGTGACATTCACTTATTTTATAAATACAAAGAATCGGGGGGGGTGTACTCTTATACTGCAGACTCTAAACCCCATCAGTATAAACAGACTGTGTTTATTAATCTGGCATTCTATTCGATCAGTCTTTCATTGTTTTATTAATACACAGTCTCACATATAGCACCCTAGAAAGTTATATATACTGTGCACTGTTATACCAGCATGTACATTTAATGGATTGCTTTTAAATTATCAGTAATACTATACCAACATGAAACAGTGTGTTACCTCAAAGGTACTTAATGGGTCTTAATGGACTTACGTTGCTTCTCTTAATTCCCAGGTATTTGTTTTTCATGTGTACAGTAACTGCAAGGCTTTGTGATTTAAGAGGCACAGTTATTTGGAAAATGCCAGGCAAAAACTGCAAAGAGTCCAAAAAGAAGAGCTCTCCGATCTTGTAGCCCAGGTAGGTATGACCGTAGCCCTGAGTAGCATCCTGCCATCACCCAGAATGATGCCGCAGTGCAAGGACAAAATGATTGACTTCAACAATTGGCTAAGCTTCTGGTGCCATTCTAAAGGGATCCAGTATCTGTCTGCCTGGGATGACATGGTCAACAGACCACAATGCTTTGCCAGAGATGGCATGCACCTGTCACCCCCTTGGATCCTGGATACTGGCTAAGGTTCTTGCTGCCCCTATAGTGCCTTTTTTAGGCAAGGTTCAAATGACAAATTCACCACCGTAACAGGAACAGGCAAGCAAAAACTGAGGGTGATGCTACTCAATGCTAGAATTCTAAATCTCAAAATGCACTCACTCGAGGCACTCCTTAAAATGGAGAACATTGATATCTGTGCAGTGACTGAAACCTGGTTCAAGGCTCCAGAGAACACCCCTGCACTACCAGGCTATAACTTATACAACACTTTTCGGTGATGTAATCTGGACCGGAACACCAAAGGTGGAGGTGTGTCCATATTCATTAAGGATATCCACACCTCCAGGCTAGTTGCTCAGCATAAAGCAGCCGAGGTTATCCAAGTGCAACTAACTCTGGGCAAAACTGCAATCCAAATTGTAGCTTGCTACAGATCACCCACCATGCACCAGGATTCCTACTCCTCTTTTCTTGATATACTGGAAAATATTAGGGTTCAACCAAACACCCTAATAATGGGTGATTTCAACTACCCCACCATTAACTGGGAAAACTACTCATGCACCAACTCCTTCGCTCAATGTTTTCTGGAATTCATAAACTCCAATGCCCTGGATCAACTTATCCACACACACCCCCACCAGGGGCAACAATATCTTAGATCTAGTCATTACCAACATGAGTGACCGGTGTTCCACACCTGAAGTCAATGCCTCATTGGTACGATCCGATCATAAGCTAATTACCCTAGATATCCACATCCTGCCCCCACCCCCATTAAGGAAACCATGGTAAACAATTTCTCCAAAGCCAACTTCATGCTTCTTAAACAGAAGTGGTGAACTTCATGATACCCATGCAGATGGACAATACAGTTACGACTACTGAATCCTACACAATTGCACTTTATAAGCACTTACATGAGTGCATGGATCGTGCTATCCTAAACAGAACCAAGACGCTATCCTCCAAAAAAAGGAAGCCAATCTGGTGGTCCCCTGCCATAAACAAACTGTACAATAGAAGGAAGAAACTGTTGCAAAAGACAATAAAATCCCATGAGTGGAGGAGCTCCCTGGACAGCCTCAGTAAGAAGCTGCGATCCCTGATAAAATCCTCCAAAGCTATTTATGAAAACAAAATCGCCACTGATTCTAAAGACAGTCACACAGCATTCTATAGCTATGTCTAGAATCTCAATGGCAACCCTCAGATCTGCTCTGAGTTACAGCACAATGGCACTAAATATACAGACCCAACTGATATTGCCAACATCCTGGCAGATAGGTTCAGTACTAACTTTACCCCCCTCTCACCCCCTAAAGAGCCCATCTCTATACTGGAAGAATGCAAAGTTCCTGTAATCATGGCTGCACAGGTAAAAACCACACACACTCTCCAAAGCCAAGAACACAGCATCCATGGGACCAGACAACATCCCAGGCTGCATTCTACATGAACTACAGAACGAACTGGCACCCCACCTAAGTACCATGTTCAGTCATAGCCTCACCTCAGGCTTTGTGCCTGCTGAATGGTGCACAGTGATGGTTATCCCACTCCACAAGGGGGGAGCCACCATGGGCCCTGGGAACTACCACTCCATTAGCCTGATGAGCCTGGTCTACAAGGCCATGGAACATATCATCATGGAACTTATAAACAAACACATTGGTAATCTCCAAACTCTGGACCCCACCCAGTTCAGGTTTGTAAAAGGCAGATCATGTCTCCTAAACCTGATAGACTTCTTTGAAGCAGTCACAAAAGCCATAGACAAGGGTAAGGTGGTTCACACAGCCTATCTAGATCTTGCCAAGGCTTTCTACACCATCCCCCACTCTGGAATTATAGATAAACTCACTAAACTAGGTATAAATCCCTATGTCATAAGATGAGTTGCCAACTGGCTCACTGACAGAACCCACACTGTGAAAGTAGCAGACTCCAAATCCGACTTCAGACCAGTGACAAGTGGAGTACCACAGGGTTCAGTCCTGGGTCCTCTCCTGTTTGGTATCTACTTCTCCGAAGTACAGGCTAACACAGAAGGTCTTTGGCTAACGAAGTTCGCAGATGACTGCAAACTAGGAGCCATAATCGAAACTCCTAACAATGTGGACATCCTACAAAAGGGCCTCACTGAGACAGATGCCTGGTGTTAAAGCCATGGCCTCAAGCTCAATGCCAAAAAGTGCATTGTCATCCCCTTTGGTAAAAACTCTGTACCCATGAACTACAACATCGGCGGTAGTATACTTAACACCAAAAGTGTGATAAGAGTCCTTGGGACACAGATGGACAGTAGTCTCTCCTTTGATAATCACATCACCACAGTAGTCAGGAAATCCTTCTACGCGGTACACCTCATCACAAAAGGTTTCTCATCCAGATAAAAATAGGTCATTGTTCCCCTCTACTCATCACTCATTAGACCCATTATCCCCCTTTTGGTATATACCTCACAAGACATCTACAACAACTAGAAAGGCTGCAGAAATACCTCAAAAAGAGGATTACTAGCCTCAAACAGATGCCCTATGCAGACCGTCTCAAAAAACTCCAGCTTTACTCCATCGCATATCGCCTACTCAGAGGTGATCTCTGCCTAACATACAAAGCTATGTCAAACCCAGAGCTGTTGGACATGCTCCACTTAAAGAAATCCCAATCCCTCTGAGCTACACACTCTAGGGACCTAAACCTTGTCACCACAATAAACAGAACATGCCAGAGGGATAGATTCCTGTCCCAGAGACTTCCCATACTCTGGAATAAACTACCTATCTATATCAAACAAAGCTCCTCATTAGCACTCTTCAAGAAAAATCTTGATGATTGGATGGGAAATAGGAAATTCACCCTGGGGAGCACCTCTGTGGCTCTGCTTGACAGTGGCACAGGAAAATAATTTTCTTTGGTTGGCAAAAGCCAGGGTACCTTTTTGGCTGGGCTTGTAAAGGCTCCAGGGCCAATAACCTAGTACCTGCCTATGAACCTATGAACCTATGAACCATTGTCAGTAATAGTTGTCAATCTTTCTTCAGAAAAGTTAATGAAATAAGTCAAGACTCAGCTGATGAAAAATTAAGGAAGACAACATGGAGGCCAGGTGAAAAACCTTAGTTATTGCTATATGCTGGCAAATATCTTAGTCTGTTTTTATACATGCACACGATATATGCCACATTGGGAAGTTGTAAGAGGGGAGAAGAATTTTCCTTTGGTAATAATCATTTTTAAGTAAGAGGTGCAGTGCAAACAAATACATTTTGATTAAGCATTAAAAAACATCTGGTTGCACTCAGGGATGGTGAAAATACTATTCAAACGAGTAGGTGACCAATTAATTTTTTTTCATCCAGTGAAAAAAACATCCTTATAAATTACAATGTTTGTTGCTGCCTCTCTGCCTCAGTCTAATGAAAGACATAACAGCAATATCAGGCTTTAGACTGTATTACCTTTGTGATTTCCAGCATACATTTTTATTATGAAAATAAAAATTACCTTTCCTCTGTGAATTGCTTAGCCATATCTAGGATATAGAGAACTGTCAGTTTAATTACCAGGTTAATAAACAAATAAACAAGCAAATTACAAACAAATCAATAAATTATAATCATACATACATAAAATCATCTTCCAAACAAAATACAGGCAATTTCAGAACTTTCATTCATGAGGTAGTTTCATGATAACATATAACAAATATGTTACAAAAATAATTAAAAATGCCTCAGCACTGGATGTTTGCTTAATCCAGAGAGTGTACTTTCAGAACTGAAGTGAAATATGCACTATTATTAATGGATGCAACAACTGCCTCTATGATCCCGTCAGTTTTTTTCTCTGTAAATGAACATATTACATTGGCTGTATAAAGCCACATTCCAAGCAAATCAAGAAAGCATCAGCACTGGGTTAGCAGGAGCAGAGCAGATAGTCTGCAGCTAAAGCCAACTTGATGCACAAATGACCCCTAAGGAGAGACTCCATGGTCAGCGAGATCATACCACAGTTCTACATGCCACTGGTTAGGCCTAATCTGTAATACACTTGTAGTGTGTCAGTATGAATAATAGTGAAAAACCAACTTAACCACTTGAAGTGCGAAACAGACTCATGTGTAGGATCAGAACTGATCAGACAATGGACTGATTACTGACAGAGTCGATTTTGATGTTATTCCACAAACTGGAAGCCAAGAAATATGATAAAACTTAACTTGTAATTCAAAACTTAATAAAAGTAACTTCACCATCGACTTCTATTAACTGCAAGGTCAACTTTGAAGAAAATGTAAGACCAGCTTCTTAAAATAAAAGCTAAGTTTTATCACAGTTCTTAGTCCCATTGTGTGAGGAATAATTTGGTCTTTGCTCTGAATTGTGAAACCATGTGGTGAAAGGTGTTTGTGTTATTCAAATTTAATATAGAGCAAAGTGGCTGATACATGCAGAGTGAGTAAAATTTCCTTGCCATAATTAGAGTAGAGTGACTTCGAAACAGAGAATCTAGAAACAAATAGTCATGAAGTCTAGGGTGAGAATGGGAAATAAGCACATATGTGACAGTGAAGACTTTGTTCTGCAGATATACGACTATAACTATTATAAAACATAAGAAAAAGAAATGCCCTACTATTACTCAACTCTGCAGAGGTTGTGACCTAATGAATCGTGTTACTAACATGTAAAAAATGAAAGAACTGAATTCACAGTCAAGAAGACTGCAAGAGTAGGATCATGAAAACAAGTTATTTGAGAGCATAATTTATGCTGGTAATGTATAAATTTGTGCAAGATAGAATTACAGAAAATCTGTGAATGAAAATGACTGTGATAAGGGAAGAAATGTCAGACTAATAACTGAAGAATAAAGTTTCAAGTGCATATTGAACAGAGAGTAATGTGATATTAGTTCAAACATTTGAAACACTGGATCAAAGAGAGGGCTAATGGAAGTTGTTAAGTAAATTTTTTACTAATTCTGAGCATCACATAAAACAAAAGTGTCAGAAAGTGCTTGTGTGTGAATGTAAGAATAAAAAATGGAATATTTCATCCCAGATCATTGAAACTGCAAACACAGTATCTACAGTGAGCTGTATGACTTGCTAGAAGCTTGTCATAATGAATAAAATGGCACATTGTGAATGCAAAGCTAAAGAGTGAATTGGAAAATGTTCAGTGCAATGATTTACTTAAAAGAGTTTTAATTATGATTTACTGGACTGGGCTGATTACCAGCAGTCTAACATTCTGAGGCACATTCTATAACATAGATTGTAGTCCATGCTCTATGGAATATTCTAGTAGCTTTGCAGACTAGAAACGAGTTAAATCATACAGAAGATACAAAGGAAATAGGGGGTGATTCAGAGGCAAAGACAGTCCACAGAATGAGTCAATATAGTTACTGCCATGAAGCCAGACAAAATGTGTAATTTGCATAGGCCCACATGACTTGAATAAAGATACAGAAATCGTTAACCACTTCATCTAAATGAAGAAGTGTCTCTCATACCAGAAACAGAGCAATTTTTTTCTCTGCTTGATACAAATCATGAATTTTGACAAATAAAGCTTGATGTGAAAAGTTCTAAACTGGGTTTGCTTAAGTCACTTTAAGATTTCTATTTAGCATTTCTCCAACACCTATGTGATTCAGAGAGCCTAAACTAACAAGAATAAAAAAAAAAAATCAGAGTTAAATACCTTAGATATATGGGCTTTTTATGATCAGTAGGTCTGACATAATACACTGAGAAATATAATAGCCATTGTGCAGATTCCTTGACCTTTTGGCAAATGAACTCTCATATTTTTAAGAATGGTGCAGCATATTTACGTTATTTATTTATTTATGTATGTCCATTTGTTAACTGGAATTTATTGTCTAAGCTAGAACATATTTTTAGTAGAGGTCCAGGGAAAAATAACTCCATTTTGCAGATTAGTATACATTTCAGAATCAAAAGTAAAAATGCTGTATATAACAGCAGGTTTAAGTTCAGGCATACGTCTGAGAAATAGATATCACTTCTTTATATGGGTCTACATTAAAATCTTGAGGAGGCATTTCAGCAAACGCCTCTTCATCAACACATACTGAATGAATGCATTAAATCATGATCGTTCAGAACAGAGATTTCTTTCTACTGCCAAGAAGGCGTGCATCAAATTTTGGATTTGTGAAGTGTAAAGACAGAACAGATAATGAGTTATATCAGCTAGGCATTTCATTGCAAACTGAGCAAAAATGTAAAGAGTGCTCAATGTGCAGCATCTGTCCAACACGTGATCAGCATCTCATTTTTTGATTAGTTACTCGCCAGTACCATTTTCTTCAATTCTCATTGCCTGATCATGTTGCTATTATTGTACAAGATCATAGTTTATGACTGCATTGTGTTCTCTTTATCAGGGTGATTTTCCCTCCCTGACAGTTATGCAAGCATGGAGTTATTATATTTTAGTAAGGATGTGTGGAGTAAGTTTCCTACAGAATAAACAGATGAGGGAAATTGCCCCTGCAATAACAGTGCCATCTGTTTTCCAGTTTTATTTCAGGGAGGTATCACTTTGATATATGTGATTGGGCAGTATACTTTCTGGTCTAATCCAACACCCCATATCATTCTTCATAATCTATCAATCAATCTTTGTCATTAGTCTCCCTTGTGATAATAGCATTTCCCTTCAATCTTTCTATTCCCAAATTCACCCCTCCTTCTCTATCCCAGTAAGGTATAATGCTCAACTATTTGCCACCTACTTCCCATAAATTTCTTCCCAAACTGTTTGCATTCTCTTTCATTCCCCCTGTACCCCTTTCAATTGCACTATATATATATATATATATATATATATATATATATATATATATATATATATATATATATATATATATATATATATATATATATATATGTGTGTGTGTGTGTGTGTGTGTGTGTGCGCGTGTGTATATGTAGGTAGCTATGTATGTTTCCTGCCTCCTTGTACCCTCATCTCCAGTATACCACAATATCCCATTGTCTCTCTTCTCTTAATCTTTTTGGTGTTAATTACCATCTATGTAACAGCCAGCAATGCAAATCCCATACTGTTTTTGCTACCGTCAACCACTTACTTATTCCCCATATTTCCTGAGAAATCTCTAATGCACACCATACCACGGTCTGTTATCCCCATCTTTTCCAAGCTTCTCCATCCCCTAAATTCCTCTTTTTCCCTAAGTCTTTACATGTCCTCCATATTCTACCTTTTCCTAAACTCAGCCAATCGACATTATTAAAAAGAGCTTTGCCCATCACCTCCAGTTTTATCTTTCCTCTGTATGTATTATACTCTGGATGTTATAGTACAAATTAGTAACCTATCCCACTACTCAAATCCGATTTCTGCCTAGGTCCTGGACTCCTTACTGAAAAAGTCTAGACAAATGTTAAGTTAAGATAAAACAGTAAGGAGTCTGTCATTTTTAAAAGAGGGGGACAGAGTTAAAATACAGAAGAGTTTCACAGAAAAACAGCCAGAAAGAATTGTTAAGAAGTGTGAGCATTTGAGATCCTTAATTGTTATTTCTTAATCTGAGATCCTTAACTGTTTAACATGAAAAGGCAGTTAAACTAGTTGCTGAGACGAAATCAGAGAAATTTGATCAAAAGGAATACTTTCCAGAAATATTGTAATGAATGCAAGCACCACATTCCAAAAGCCTCTGGTGTTGAGATGTGTCAAGAAGGGTCTAGAGAGATGTCCAATAAGATGCCTACAGAGGCATTTCCAGAAGCAGCATTAGATAGTCCAAGAAGAGTTAATTAGAATCCAGAATGCCTTGGCGGATGGTCTGAAAAGAACATTCTGAATGATGTTTCCCAAAGCGTCAGCAGTAGAAGTACAGACAATGGACTTGTCCAAATATTCAGTACATGGTAAATTACTAAGAAAGCCAGCTAGATAATCATATAGTTGCAAGGACAGAAAATTACTGAACTTATTTTGGTAAAACAATTCTTCTAAATATTGTAATTATAAAGAATTTGAGCATTGTACATAAAACAATTTAAAGTGCAAAAGTAACGAAAAATGTAGTGTTCTTGCATTTAAAAATTAAAAAATGCATTTTCAATGAGATGATAAAATGCTTAGTCTTGTCATTATTTTAAATATTTGGAAGAGTCTAGTTTCCATATGAATTTGAGTGTGTTACTTCAATAAAGTAACCAAGAATCTCATCTTAAAAAAGGGAAGAGGACATATGCAGGGGTATAGCTTTAAGAACTGGTACCATAGCCTAATGTATCAGTTAAAGGATATATACTATTTACAGTACACTAATACAGTCTAAAATATAGGCTGTTGAAGCTAACTTCATTGAAGTGGTCTCTTTGTTATTCATTTACTCATCGTGATATACAAAATTTATAGAGATGTGGCTAAAAATAATGGTTTCACTATCCATTATCTGACTGCTGACTGACATATGAAGTCTACAGCT
This sequence comes from Protopterus annectens, assembly GCF_019279795.1. Lineage (NCBI taxonomy): Eukaryota > Metazoa > Chordata > Ceratodontiformes > Protopteridae > Protopterus > Protopterus annectens. Next base: position 838,034,364 of record NC_056730.1, on the reverse strand, counting down.
AAAAAGAAAAACAAAATGTTTAAAGGATAATTACTGCCATGTCACCCTGAAGACAGAGGTACAGGCAGAAATAAATAATAAAATTGATTCTAAAAAAAGAAACTAGTGGAGAAAGTATGACTTTTCTCAGAATTTCAGAGTTGTTACCTAATCCTTATAACATTCTATTATATTATACTTCTCTGTTATCTGTCCTTCACCTCTTTTTTTATCTGTGAACACTACCTAAAACATTAATAATCTCAGGATCTTGTCTCCATAAGCATAAAATATATTTTGCATGTAACTTTCTCTACATCATTGTTTCAGTTGATTTTCATTCCCTCGTTCCTCCTTCATTCAACAAGAGTTGTTATACATTGTAAACCTGTTTTGCCTACATTTTTCTGTACAGATATACTGGGAAGTTAGCCACCCATGGGTAACTAAATCATCTATAAAACTCCCTTAAAAGTTGATTCACTACTCAGAGATCTGGAAATAAAAGTAGATAGTAACCTAGCCTTCGACCAACACGTTTCCAAGGTAGTAAGAAAATCCTTCTATATTGCTCAACATTTATTTATTTACTTAACATTTGTTTACTGGTAAATTCTGACTTGGAACAAAGCCAATTTTCAGTGGAGGCCCGAGGAGAAATGCTCCAGATGTATGTCTTTGTAAGGTGGGAGGAAAATGGAGCACCCAGAGGAAACCAACGCGAATGCAGGGAGGACATGCAGACTCCACACAGAAGGTACCCCAGCCGAGAATCAAACCAGAGAACCTCTTTCTGTAAGGAGACAACGCTACCACTGCACCACTGTGCTGTCCTAAAGACACCACTGCCAAGTATTGAACCCAGGACCTTCTTAACCACTGTGAGAGCAATGCACCACTAGGCCAACTCAGCTCTAAACATACAAGCAGTACGTACCTAACCAGACACATGCAGCAAATGGAATGTCCACAAAGGTTCCTTACAAAAAGAATATAGGAAGTAAATGCAGTGTCCTATGCTGATCACCTCAAAGTCCTGTCTCTTTACTCGGTACCATACAGACTTCTTAAAAGTGATCTTTACCTGGCATACAAGGCATCCCTGGACCACGTTTTAATGAATCTTTTGCACCTCTGTAAAACAAATGGCATCAGAACTACTAGACTAAAAGACATAAATTTTACTTGCAACATAAATAGAATATGTTGGAGAGACAGATATGCTTCTCAGGGAATTCCCATTCTCTGGAATAGGCTCCCCATCCATTTGAAGCAGCAGTCATCCCTATCCCTATTTAAATGCAACTTGGACCAATGGATAGGTAAACAAAAATTCACCCTAGTCTCACTCTTATGCATCTGATAGACAGATGCAATCAGTAAATCACCCCCTATGTCATATTTGGGTTACAAGGCTAGGCTTTTAATTGTCCTAGCAGTCATTAGCCTAGTATACACCTGTGAACATATGAAACCGTGTGACTCTGAGCAAGTCATGCAACAGGGCTATGGTCACTCCAAAAAAAAAGCACTTGTACCATACAAAGTAAAGTCAGTTAACAATGAATGTATTAACAAACACAGCTGGGCACATAGCAGATGATTCACCATAATAGATTCCAGTTTATATCATGTGTAACTAATATTACAGGCAACCTTATCTGCAACTGTAGGTATGCAGGTGTGTGTGTGTGTGTGTGTGTGTGTGTGTGTGTGTGTGTGTGTGTGTGTGTGTGTGTGTGTGTGTGTGTGTGTGTGTGTGTGTGAATGCACACAGGCAGTCTGCAAACAAGCATTTTAAAATATCATTGTTTGACCTAGACAAAACTTTGTATGCATAAAAATATTCTTAAGATGTACCCTGTTGACTGACTTTAAAGATTTCCAGCAGACTGCTCTGTCACCTACACTGTATGAGCAAATTGGAGTGACTAGGGAAATTATTTTTTGAACTATGATACAGAGCTGGAATTACTTAGACATAGAAAGGCATTGTTTTGCCTAATTATGATGGCTGCCAAAAAAGCAACAACTAGAAAATGGAAATCAAAGTCTAAACCAACTTTACTAGAAATATCAAAGATAGTAACAGAGATAAAACAACTGGAACTGGGATCTGTAGAAAGAGGTAGGAGTAAATTACATAGGAAAAAATGGGAAATGTGGGTCCACTACATGCAGAGGAAGAACACTGTTTAAAAGATGGCAGGATCTGAATGAGCTGTTTAATGGTTGACTGACAATGACTGGATATATTAAAAGTGATGTATAATGTTTGCAGCTACAGTTGAGTTGGCACAGTTTGTAAGGTATAATGTTTGCAACTGAGAATGTGCTGCTATGATTTATTTTAATTTATATAACAAATAATAATAAACTCTGTTGAGAGAACTGACAAACTTCCACTGAAGTATTTCCTTTTGATAGAATTAACTTCTAATCCAGTTGTTGCTCACAGGCATGAAGAATCTGTTCTGTTCCCAGCAGCTACACAGAATCCCTAGATGCTTGGTCCTGCCTGGCACAAATAAGCTCTTAAGAAGCACTGACAAAAAGGTAAAATCAAAAAGCTTAACATTTGTACTAACCCTCATTAATTTCAATCCTTTGACTAGAGAGAAACTAGGTGAGCAGAGGTGCATTTGTCTTTTTGAAGGCAGCAAAGCTGAGTGCAGGGAAGTTCAAGTTATACATAACAAGCCATTGCATAATATGCAAACAAATACAAGTATGCAACATAGAGAAAACATGCTTACATTTCAATAGTAGGTGATGAATCTCAACAGAGAGGCAATTTCTAGCATCCATACTCTGTATATCTACCTATCAATGATATCTATCCATCTCTAGCTATCAGTCTATGGGTACAAGTAATAAGAGCAAATGGACTTTGTCAGACTTTGTAAGATAGAAGGCATTTGTTCCTTGTTTTTCAGCCTGCTACCTGCTATCTGTGTGAGACTGCATAGTAGTGGGGGTCAGAGAATTTGCCTTTACCCCACTGTTGTGTGATTTCAGAGTTTGTATATATAATTAACTGGTGATATTTGGGGGGGATTGCTTTACTATTCAATCATTTTAGATGCACTCTAAAATAATTTTTCTTTTTTTATTCAGTATTTGAAACATTCGATATTTTATGATATAATCCTATTTATCTATCTGTCAGTCTATCTACCCACTTAACAGCCTAACACAGAAATTTAAGTTCATTCTTATTTTTCTCTGTAAAGCACAGAAAAGTGGCAGTAAGGCAAAAAAAAAATGTACTACTGATACAGTAAACAGACATTCTAATTTTAATTGTTTTCAGTCCCAAAATGTTATAATGCATATTTCTCAACCATTATTTTTACTGTAAAGTTCAAAAAGTGAAAGATACTTTGGACCTTGGTAGTGAGGGGAACCCATGCCCTGAACAGCCAATGTTGCACTATAAATGTCATCTTTTAAGTGCTTTGGGGATGCAGATAGTGAAGCTCCAGCAAAAAAGCTCTGTCTGAGCAGTGCCAAAGAAGCAATGTTAAGAGTTTAGCAGAAAATCTGTCATGGTATCACACGATATCTTTCAAATTCTTTCTTCATGAATTCCAGACAAAGCTAACAATAACGGTGGTACAAACACCCAGAATTAATTACGATGTCTAAATATTACTGAATTCAATTACAAAGTTATTTCTGAAGAATAAGAAGTATGAAACTAATATCTGGCGTTATTGACCAACTGTAATCCTCAATGACTTACCAGAAAATCAAACATTGTATGAGGGATGGGGCAAAATATAAAGCAAAACCAGGGCTATTTGACAACTATGTACTACAGTGAAAGCTACTGAGAAAATTGCATACAAATGCAGTGAATCCCAGATTTGTAACATGGCTATAATATTAGCTATATAAAAGGACAAAGTGTGCAACAGTAAACTGAGTCAGCTCTGATAAAGTGATAGCAGCAGAGTACAACATAGGTCATAATGTGACAAACTCTTTGAGGTACCTAAGTAAGTGATACTGCAATAAATCTGGAAGGAATACAAAGCCTTTTTGCTGTTGGACGCAACAAATATAACATAGCTGGCATTCAAGAATGGAAAAAACAGAAAGAAAGAAAGGAAAGAAGATTGTTAGGATTTTAAGAGTGGTCTGGAACTTGACAGCTTAAATTCATTACAAGAATGCAAAATAATGCATAAGGAGAGAAAAAAACTAGGAAAGCTGTAACTATCAATAACTAAAGTGTAAAAGGGCCTATCAGAAAACCCTAAAGGTAGGGAGTGTGGCCAAGATGGCGAGCATTTAGCAGCACTGTTTTTCAGCTCTGCTTCATTTTAACATCTCTGACAGGGTTTTTACTAAAAAACTCAAATAGAATGTTTCAAAACTTGATGGCTTTATAGTTAAACATCTGCTGAAAGATCTTCTACAAAAATAACAAGTCTGAAACTCTTTTAATTGATTTTTCCTGTCAAGAAAACTAGAAAGAAATAATTGTCTCAGAATGAGCCTCTCTGAGCCTATGTACAGGGCAGTACAATGAAAAGAGACATACAGTCTATACTAAGTAACATCAATGAGTTATCTGTAAAGACAGATAAATCAGAAAGCAAAATGTACAATTTTCAAGAGGAATGTAAAAATAATTGAAGTGCTGGGTGAATCTCTTAAAGAACAATCATCACAAATCTGAGTATAGAACATGCAATGTCCGATTTTGATAGCAGAATACTTGAAAATGAGAATAACACTGAATTTCTTCAGAAACAAAACAACGTATTCCAGGAAAAAAACAAAAGACTTAGAGGACAGATCTAGAAAGAATAACATCAGGATGTATGGGATTCCTGAAAAAGAAGAGGGAGACAGTATGATTCAATTCCTTAATACCCAGCTGTCTAAAACATTGAATCTGCCTGAAGCTTTTTCCTTTGGTATCAAAGGGGCACATAAATCACTTTCCAACCCATCTTAAAAAAAACATCTTAACCAAAGTCAGTGATCATAAGATTTTTCTCAAGTCAAGATAAGGATTTAGTCTTAAAAGCTGTGTGGACTAATTATCCAGTTAAAATTAAAGAAAATACTATAAGATTTGATAATGACTATTCAACATTAGTGATGTCAAATAGAAAAGCATGTGTGCCACTTGTTAAAAGCTTAAAGAAAAACAATATTAAAGCACAAATCATGTTTCCAGCAAAAATAAACATTCACCTTCCAGAAGGAAAGATGATTTTTAACATCTTGGAAAATGCAATAGACTTAATACAGAAAAATAAAATCGTAGAAGAAAACAGAAGAAATGGTCTAGAATCTGCCAACTTCTTTGAAGAGAAATACAACAACAGATGGTTGACTAATAAAAGACGAAAACAGTAAAAAAACTGAAGGAGAAATGAAAATCAATGTATTTCATGGTTATGAATTCTTATTAATTTAAAGAAGTGTTTGAATACTTATGAACAAGTACTGAATATTACGTTTTACAATGTAAATCATTTATTTATTTCCCTACTTCAAATGGTTACTAGTTCCCTTTTTAAAATGTTAGAGTTTGATTCTTTCAGCTATATATAAAATTACAGCCACTTATTTTCATTTAAAGTTTAAAATGTTAAACTATTCATTTTATTAAGTTAGTCATTATTATGATAAAACTTATGTTAGGTGGCACACTTTCTGTTATCTTGGCATAGTTGATTAATGTACTATTAAATATAATAGAAGATGTATTTATTTATTTTACATTTGTTTACCTGGAAAGTCCAACTGGGCAGACCCCATTTTCAGTGGAGGCCTGGGAAAAAGCTCCACATAGTAACAATACATAAAAACATAGACATAATGAGACTTTTTATACAGTAGTAAAAGACATGACAGAGATTGTGACACATGGCTTACAGTTGGCAGTATAATCTTAGAAAATTAATAATACATACATTAATTACACAAAATTAATTATACAAGATGCAACAAATGACACTAAAGAGGCATGTTAAGTTACATTCTGGGTTCTTAATATGGTTCAGTAGTGTGACATTGATAGTATACTTGACATGCAATAGCACCCAGGAAACACATGTGATGTTATAAGCAAAGTATAAAAAATATATAACTTCTTACAAATATAAAATATATTATTGGAATGATATCAAATAATTACAAATACATAGAATAACATTCACACTTTTACAAGTTAAATCTGGATCACATATAACTATCATTCTTTTAATGCAAGTTTATGTGCTATGTCTCCTTTAAAAAATGACAGTCTGCTTTATAATAAACATCTCATATAAATAGTGCTTACTGAATCATTAAATGTTATTTCTTTAAATAAATAGCATTTTAGTGGTTAAAATACTTTGAAATGTTTTTGTTGTTTTTTTTTTAGCGGTTTGGAGGGGTTTAAGGGATTGATGTGTAAAGTAGAGGTGGCTTGGATTCACTTCTGAACATTTTTATGTGAACTGTAACTGATGGACTGTTTATTTTTAAGCCATTATCATGAAAACCAGCTTGAAACAACTTAAAGTCATAAGCACTTGCGTGATGCTGTGGGAGTTCTGAAAATTCTAAGAACTGCCCAGGTTACTTCTTCCTGTCTAAAAGTAAATGATCATAATACTTTGAATCATATGCTAAGATGTCAAAGAATACAAGTTAGATAATAAGCAAAAGACAGTGAATTGTATTCTAAACCACTGCCGGTTATTATATAGTTCTGAATGTTTGCTACTGATAGCATACTTGGCATACAATATTACCCAGGAAAGTAATGCTATGTTATAAACAAAGTATACAAAATATGATTTCTTAGATATATAAAAGTTATTACTGGAATGTTATCAAATAATTAGAGTAACATTCACACCTTTACAAGTTAAACTTGGATCACACATAACTGTCATTCTTTTAATGCAAGTTTATATGCTATACCTCCTTTTGACAGTCTGCTTTATATTAAACATTTCATACAAATACTGCTTACTGAATCATTAAATGTTATTTCTTTAAATACAATAGCTTTTTAGAGGTTAGCATACTTTGAAATGTTTTTGTTGTTTTTTTAGTGGCTTGGAAGGTTTTCGGGAATTGATGTGTAATATAGAGGTGACTTGGATTCACTTGTGAACATTTTTGTGTGAATTGTAGCTGATAAACTGTTCATTTGCAAGCAGTTGTCTTGAAGACCAGCTTGAAGTAGCTTAATTAGAGTCATGAGCACTTTGTGATGCTGTGGGAGATCTGATAATTCTAAGAACTGTCCAGGTTACCTCTTGCTGTCTAAAAGTGAATAATCATAATATTTTGAATCATATGTTAAGATGGCAATGAATACAAGTTAGATAATAAACAAGAGATAGTGAATTGCATTCTAAACCACTGTCAGTTATTAAATAGTTCTGAATGCTTGGAGTATACCAAAAGGATAGTTTATATACTAGACTATAGAAAGACACATGATAAAACATTTACGATCATGTTTTTCTGTTATTGCCTCTTTTTAATGATAACAAAACTTAATGCCTTGGAACAATTTATTTTTCAGGTGTTTGTTCAGTTACTATTAGTCATGACATTTAAGGAAAACTAGGACTGATTCTAACAGTAGTACTTGATTAAAGAGTATGAAATATATAAGGGTAAACATAAATATTCTATTATATGATATTCTACACTATGATTATTGCTAAAACATAAACCTAGGAATATAATAAATAATATAAGGCATACTATGCAAATATAAATAGAAAGAGATCAGAATAAGTAAATATGTATATAATTAAAGAATATAAATATGTCTACAAGGGTGGGAGGTTGGCATGGTAGTTACGGTGTTCACCTTATAGGCACAAAGTGCATGGTTTGATTCTCACATGGGGTAACTAGCTGGGCTTGGAATGGCCCACAAGGGCAGTTAGCCTGGTGCTAATTTATAAACTTTTGATCCTATGAACAACTTTACACATAGTAAGTAAAATAGAAAAAATATAAATCATCTCACCTATAAATTAATAAATATGAATATAACAACTGACTTTCTCCCTATAGTAGACCAGGGAGACAATGTGAGGTATCGGAAAAAATGATTGTAGACATATTCAGTTTGGTCAACTTATAGAAGATTCTGAACACCTGTTTAACTTTTCTTATAATAACTCTCTGGTGGTTTTTAAGACGATGTATACTAAAACTATGAGACATATTAACATGAACCAGAAGCATGAGCTAAGCATTGTTAGTCTAATGGAGAGTTTGAGAGGTAGTTTGTTCATCTTTTTCAACAAACTAGGAATACATTATTCCATGGTAGAATGTTTTATGGTTATAGCATTAGGTATTTTTTATTTGTTGCAAAAGTTTTATCAATAGCTGAAGATTTCATGTTGTTATATATAAAGCATATGATAGGTTCTGTACATAAATGTGATTTAATTTTACCTGTGTTTTTCTCCTCTCTCTCTCATATAAATGTCTGATTTTAAATGCTTATCTATTAATATTAATGGATTGAATAATCCAGTAAAGAGGAGGGGTCTCTTCAAATGCTTACAATTACATAAAGCTCAAATAGCATTTCTACAGGAAACACTTTTACTTAATAAACATGTAAATAAACTTTCATTAAATAATTAGTTGGGTTTAGCAGTTCTGGCTTTTGACTTAAAAGAAGAGGAACCCTCATTTTATGGAAGAACTTACCAGTGATACCTAAAGTGAAAGATGCCTATGCTGATAAAAATGGAATGTTAACCATTGTTATAGCAGCGTGGAACAGAAAGCTATATACATTGGTGAACTCTTAACTGGATTCCAGGGGTTAGAGCTAGAGATGAAAACATTAATTAGACACTATAGTCTATTCCATAAAAGGTGAAGTCATAATGGCTGGTGATTTTAATTGTACTTTATCAGACAAAGATTCTACTGCAGAGAGAAAGATAAGAATCACATCTTCAGCCAAACACTTAAGAAATTTTCTAAACTGAATGAATTTAAAAGATATATATATATATATATGAGCTAAAGAAAACAAATTCACTTCAATTTATCCATTATTCACGTAGATATGGAACACAAACACATTTTGACAAAATATTTGTCTCAAACAATCTGTTATCACATAACATAGAAGTTTCAATAGTTTCATGCTCATTATCTGACCATAATGTTATAGTTTTTAATATTATTTTAAAAAATTACAATTTAATACATCACATGAGATTACCAGTCTATATTATTAAAATAAAAGGATTTAAGGATTGATATGTTAAACAGATTAAAAATTTCCTAGAAATAAACATGAGTGGTGAAGTATTTGATATTGTCCTGTGGGATTCATTAAAGGCTTACTTAAATGGAAGAGTTACAAACTGGTATATTAGTAAAACAAGAGAAGACAAAGAATTGAATACACTACAGGCCAAAATAGACACACTAAATTTAAATCTAAAACAGGGGCAGCTTGTGCTATAGGACTGCAGGACTGCAGCCCCCCCACCTGTAGAAGGAAAGAAATTGCGAGTCCCAGAACTCCATGCATGTGTGCTTGGAGTTCCTGGTACTCACAAAACTCCAGACTGCTGTGTTAGACAGTCCGCCTAGGGGAGAAAGGCATTTCTGCCCTGCAGCCCAGAAGTCTGTGCGGTGATGGCTGCACAGAATGGAAGGACACCAGACTGCATTGCCAACAGGCTCTTGTGGAGCCAGGAAACCCCAGCCTACTCTCATAGAACCCAGCTGTTAGTTTGTACAGGTGGGCTAAGGAAACCAGCCGTTGATTCTGCTGCTGTGACCGGATTAAGGTGTGTGAATCCAGGGCTGCAAGTCAGGTAAGGTTGATTCAGGAATGCGGGTGGGCTATGGAGAAGGAAACTGGTGTGTTTGTGTGTGTATGTAAAATGCCCCAGTTGCTATATACTGGTGGCTAGAGAACACATGGTGGCAGGTAGAGAATACTCAGGCTTGAACCCTGGACCTTGGGTGCAGGTGGCAAGGGCCTGAATTCCCTACCCACCACCATTTGTAAAAAGTTTGCAGATTTTTGCCACATATTTGTTATGTGCCTCATAAAATCTGTGGTTTCTGCATGTTTGTTTTAACTTGCAAAGTCAGTAGCACAGTGGTGCACTGGTAGCATTGTTGCCTAACAGCTACAGGTTCTCTGGTTTGATTCTTGGCTATGGTGCCTTCTGTGTGGAGTCTGCATGTCCGCCCATCTTACAAAGACATGTGTCTGGAGTGTTTGTCCCTGCTCTGCTGAAAATTGGCTTTTGTTCCAAGTCAGACTTTCCAGGTTAACAAATGTTAAATAAAAATAACAGGCATTTGAATTTCAGGCTTCATATTCTTCAGAAAGTACATGGTAACACAACCTTTTATTCCAGCAATTTTCTAAGTTTATAACATGGATATTTTAAATTTGTCCCTATTTTTGGGACTGTATTCCCCCATTATTGGCTTTGTTCAGGTTTTTGTGCTAAGGTTAAGAGCTATGGTGAGAACTGAATTCAGTGAATATGTTTGGGGGCTGTATTCCCCTATTACTGGCTTTGTCCATGTGTTTTTTGCTATGAGGTTGAGAGCTATGGTGAGAACTGAATTCACTAAATGGTAGCCATTTAAGTTTCAGTCTTCCTCTCTTTCACAAAACAGCTGATTTGGCATAGTGGTATGTTGCTCTGACTGTTTTGCACAGGGTCCCCTAGGTTCAAGACTTGACAGTGAAATGTATGGTGGTAACGCAGAATTTTGTTCTAGCAACTTTCTAACATTATACAAGCAATGTTTAAAATGTGTCCCTGGTTTTTGGGGTTTTGTCCCCCCCAATAAATTTTGGCTTTTTCCAGATTTCTTGTGCTGCAACGTTCAGAGATACAGCGGAGTGTCGAGTAGATTTTGCAAGGAGCTGAGAGCTGCAGAGGAACAAACATTTAGTGCTGCTTATGCTGAGTCTGCTTGCATTGTTAATAGCACAACAGGTAGTGTACTTGCTTTTGATGCAGAAGGGTGCGGGTTCTACTGCCACAGTAGATAGATGCATTGCTGATACTGTACTGCCTTGTAAAGGGGGTGGATGTTGCAGTTGGCAAAAATACCTAGTAACTATGAACTTGTTATTAGTTTGCCATCCATTCCCTATTGCGATATTACTAGCTTATCATTTTTTTAATGCAACATAGGCAATTTATTCCTCAAGGGCAACAGGCACTTTATTTGTAGCTGAAACAATGACATATAAAGTTGTTTGCTAGCAGCAACCTCTTCATTAGTTACAGATTTCTTTAATGTGGAATTATTTAGATGAATTTTACTTCTTTAGAGATTGCGCATATTTACTGATAGTGGTGGACTGTAGAAGTTTGAGTACACTTTTATGGTGGAAATGTTCTGAATTGGGCAGTTTTGTCATTATTGGCGCATGCATTTTGTTTCATTGTTTACTGGAAAATTTTTCAAAACAATAAATTTAAAATGCTGTCTAACAACTGTACTGTATTGTACAAGGAATATAATTTAATACAATCAGGAAGGTGTGTCAAAGAGCATGTGTATGTTTCATGTTCAAGGGGCCTATGATTTGAAAACAGCCCAAAGTTAATCTTTACCTGCCACTGGCAAAATGTATTTTCTCTGAATGTGGGTTTCAATGCTGATTCAATGAATGTGAATTTCAAGGGCAGAGAAGTTTTAATGCTAAGTCTATTTTCATTGTGAGACTGCATTGCTTTGTTTAGCAGATATATATTAGGGTTTGTGCTGTAAAATACAAAATAAACTTTCAAATGAAATCCAAATCATTGCAGAAGTAAAGCAGTATGCACATTACAGTGTTTATGGTAAATGGGGCAAAATAACCAAGGAATGGGACATTGGAATGGCTGCAGGGGGGAGGCTCCATTCGACAATGAGTTTGTGAGGGGGGGAAGGGCAGCAAACTCAGACAGCCCTGGCTGAACTATACCTCTCAACTGTCCAGATTTTTGCAGAATAAATAGATTTTTGCTTCTGATTTTTGGTTTGTTCCTCATAAATTGTGTGGTTTTCTGGCAAATCATTTAGGAATGATGTCACTAAATAATGACAGACATTGAGTTTCAGATGTTATAACCTTCAGAAAAATGCATGCTAAAGCAAGACCTGTTATTCTATCAACTGTCTTAAGTTTATACAAGAGCAATTTTCAGTACTGTTTGTATGTTCCCCCAACATATTTGGCCTTGTCCAGATTTCCTGCATTAAGAAGTTGAGAGGTATGTGCAAATAAATCGCTTTATAGAATTAGGAATATCCAAACCTCTCAACCGTCTCAAATTTTTGGAGGGTTTACAATTATAAATAACTGTAATGATCAGAGTTATAGTTTGCTTTTATTTCAGAAATGCATGTAGATGCTCTTATTTTATCAGTTGCTCAAGTTAACAGTACTAATATTAAAAAAGGTGTCCCTTCTTTGACAGGTTCCCAGCTCTACTGTGTGGCAACTTTATGTTTTTGCATCACATTTTTGGTCTGTTTTTCATAAAATTGTGGTTTTCTGGCAAATTAGTGGCAAATCATTAAAGATTGAAGTTGGAAAATAATGGCATACATTTGAGTTTCAGATTTCATACCCTTCAGAAAATTCATACTAATGCAGGACCTACTACTGGACTATTATCTTTCTAAGTTTATAAGAGCAATATTTAAAAATTGTCCTTTTTTGGGCCTGTGTCCCACTTTTATATATGGCTTTGTGTGGATTTCTTGCTCTGAGGTTGAGAGGTATGAGTGTCAGAGCCATCACCATCAGCCAGATACATTTCAAATTATGACATACTTGTTGCACCCCACTCCCCATTGTAGTGGCACTGGATGTGTCCAAGCAAGACAAGGAGCAGTTATGCAGTTAAGTGTGCAGAGTATTCCCCCATCCAAGGTAGACCACAACTATGACCGTGGCTTTTCATCTGTCCTTGATTATGCAGAATGTACTGGTTTTCGGTCATATCTTTATACTTGATTTATGCTTCTTATTATTCAGAAATTGCATGCTGTAGCAGTGCACTGTTGCTCTGTGTTTAAGTAGCAATGCTTTAATGACCATCAGGTAAGCTTGTCAGAGATTGTAAAATGCAAGTAAGCTTTAATAAGCATACTGTTAAAGAATTACCAACATTGAAAGCCTTTTCGTTGTTGCCATGCAGAGAATATTTACATAACTAGGTAACGTATAAGCCGTAGGTATTGAAATGGATATGCCAGTATTTGTAATAAAGGACAGGATTACAGTATTTTCAGAAACTCATTACATTTGTTGGAGACTTGCAGTCATCTTTGCAGGCTTTACCAGTAAACTAAACAGAATGCCAATCTATCAGGTGTGGTCCATAACTTGTGCAGTAATCCTTTAAGCAATTTATCTTGAGCTTGTTTCTTTTTTACTTTGATCATGTCTTCCCCATGAAACAAGTAGATAGTTGTCAGGCAGCAGGTCTTTTTTGGATAAGAAACATTTTTACAAGTGGGTATCACAGAGATTGCTACATTCAGCATGCTACTTGGTAATTTCATAAAGCTGAATATAAATTATAATTAGAACTGCAGGGCAAGGAGAAGTGGCTTGAGTTGAGGTATGCTTGTTTTTTTATACTTGATTTTGACTGGCATTCCAGTAATGTATTTAAAAAGTAATTTATTTTTTCATGCCTCACAACCTTTGTGTTTCCATCTAGATATTAAGTAAGTTATCATGTAGCCAATGCATTGAAATATTTTTTCTTTTACACTTCATTTTGTCTTGATTGGACTATCATAATAATGGTTTCGCACCCAGGGAGCATACTTAATTAAAGTTCCAGTTGTTGTGGTTTTGAGCATAGCCCCACCCCTTTTAGTTGGCCACACCCCCACCCCATTGGCCCCACCCATTCAGCTGTCTCCTGCAGCCCCCCTTTAATTTGAAGTCACCAGCCGCCACTGATCTAAAACCAAATGCCATTATCAGTCAGTCTGAACTTAAAAACTTAAATACAAAATATGTTTCATCCAGAAAAGTACCAACCTATGAACCTATGAACCTATGTTGAAACTGTAAATCACAAAGTTTCAATAAACCTGGAAAACCTTAAACTTCAGGCATATTCAGTAAACTCTTTAAGCTTGCATAAATGTGCTCTTAGATCAAAGAAAATGAAAACACTAAATCATATCAAAGAAATGATAACAACAGGATGCTGACAGGCTAGCAGCTGTTTTCACTTGCTATGTTATGTTATTTCTGACAGGAAATTATATTTCTAAATTATCCTAATTGATTTTTTCAAGTGGATATAACCGCTTTAAATCACTTTGAAGGATATTATCATTTTTTTATTTTTCATTATTTTCCCTGTCAAAATTCTATCTGGAAGATTTCTTCACACATAAACCTGAAATGAGCCACACAAAAACAAACTCTTGGGACTCTTCTTTAAAAAAGGAGCTTCAGTTTGTTCTTTCCAACATACAAGAACTTTCTGTAAAATGAACAAGATGGACAGAAAACTGGATAACTTTAAAAAAATGTTCTAAACAGATGGAACAAATTCATGAGATTTTAAAACAGCAGAGAACCTAAATATCTGGCATTGAAGAAATAACATGGAATGGAGAATAAGTGAAGATGAAAATAATATTGAATTCTTACTGAAAAAAAATACCCTTCTGCTGAATAAATTTGATGATTTGGAAAACAGGTCTTGGAGAAATAACATTTGTATCTTTGGTCTACATGAAAAGATTGCTGGAGAAAGTATGGCAAACTTTTTAACATCCTGGCTCCCTAAGATTTTAGATTTGCCTGAAGCTATGTCATATGGCAAAGAAAGAGCCCATAGGTCCTTGGTTATATCTTCCTCAAAAAAATATTTTTTCACAGAGATCTACTATTGTAAGATTTTTCCTCTCAAGATAAAGAGTTAATTCTTGAACCTGCCTGGTACAAATCTCCTATTAAAATAGAAGCTAGAATAATAAGGTTTGACAATGATTATTCTGCAGCTGTTATCTCTAAGAGGAAATGCTTTCTACCCTTAATAAGAAAATTCAAGAAAAAACAGGTTAAAGTTCACTTGTTATTCCCTGCCAGACTTAAAATATTTCTTCCTGATGAAGTCAAAACTTTTGAAGACTTGGAAACTGCCATGACATTCATGAAATCTAATATTATCCTTGAACAATCAGAAGATGTAGATTGGAACAATAGTCCCTTGAAATGACAAGCCAAAAGAAATGGATGGAAGATTACTCTTAACCTGAATTACTTAGCATCATTTTACCTTAATATGTAAACATAATCACACACACACACACACACACACACACACACACACACACACACACACACACACACACACACACACATATATATATATATATATATATTAATCTCTCTTCTTCTCTAAGCATTCTTTAAAAAGAAAGAAAGGAAAATGGGATCCACACTCCTTTAAGGTAATTAAGTCTTTTTTTATTCCCTTTAACTTTACTGTTAAACCTTAATTAACATTTAATTCCTTGTAACTGCCACACATATATCTTTTTGATTTAGTAATCATTATTCTACTTTCTCCTTTATTGCTATTATCTTATTAATAATTATCTTGTATTTTCCTTTACTTCTCTCTGTATAAGTTATTTCTTCATTTATGTTTAACAAATATTCTTAAAATACATAGTTAATTATCTTAACTGTTTTACTTTATTTAAATATCTAAAGGTTGACATCTTAACTACCAGAACTTTATTAATTATTATGTATCTTTGCTATTTTGATTTGTTTCTAGTTACATTAATTCTAAGATGTTCTGTCTCTTTTTGATATTTTAATTATTTAATAGGGTTGTCTTGTGAGGTGTTTTTGTTGTTTCTGTCTCCTGACTTGTGGGTGTATTGCCTTTGCTGTGTGGTCTCTTGGTCTACTCGTTTTGTTTTGTTGTTGGTGTTGCCTTGTTGGGAGACCAGAATTGTGATCTGATGCATGTGTTGGATATCATTTTGTATTTTTAGCTAGGTCTTCTCTTTCTTTCATTTTTTTTTTTTTTTTTGTTTCCTATCCTTTGCTTTGGTGGTGGTTGTTGGCCTGGTTGTTGTGTTGCTGTGAGTACTGAGAGATTGGGATGGTGATGGTGGTTGTTTTTATGTATCAACAGTTTCTTTTGTGAATTGATGTGGGTGCAATGAATAGCATCTTTCCTTATCTAAAAGCCACAAACAACACTTTTTGTAAAATCAATTTCTTAGTGCTCAAGCACTTACTTGCTATCCTGGGCTTGGCTTTTCATGTTTGTTCATTCAGATTCTCTTGGGTTTCCCACCATGGTTGTATGCCTTATTTGTGGGGCTGCTTGGTGGTGAGAATCGGTGGCTCATTTTGGCTGTCATTCAATAGGGATTGGGCAGTTCTGATGCTTGCTATAAAAGGTCGAACGGCAGGAATACAATACAGGTTTAAAGGTGAAACTTCATTTCCTTACTATATGAGGCATAAAACTATTGATTAGTGTTGGTGAGTGGCACCTATTTTTAAGTTTTAAAAGCAAACTGAGTAAACCACCACTAGGAATTTACAAAAAAGATTTAAAAGAAAACCCAGTAAACCACCACTAAGAATTTACAGAAAAGATTTACAGTACAGCACAGAAACCCTAATGTTTTAAAATTTGACTTACTGCAATCTCAGTAATTTACTTGGAAAAAATTATGAGTGACAGGGCAAAATATGAGGCAAAATCAGAGACTGCTAAGTGATATGCTCATTGCTTCTTTTTATGTATCATAGCTTCATGCCTGGATAGTTTGTATATCATGATATTCAACAACTAGAAAAGTAAAATTGTTAACATGTTCCAGTTTTTCTCAGTCACATCAGAAACATTTCATGAATCAAATTTCACTTCATTTTGGCATTACACTTTATCCACTATATGAGTCCGTAAAAGATAATCTCTTCAAAGTTTACATATGTGTGCTACTTTTCTGCCAGTGGGGTAAGCACCATGTAAAATGATTAACCCATTCAGAAGGAAATTAAAGTTCTCCATTTATTTGTTAAAAAAATTATATTTCAAGTAATTCGCTGCAGTAGGGCAGCAAGGTCCATGTTATACAAACACTTCCCCTTTATTGTGCTATCCTGAAAATGAACTTCTCTAGGTCTTTCCATTGAGAAGTTGAGACTCATAATAGCTAGACCCAAAAATGATAAAATAAAAGTCTGAAAAAAGTAGAGCAGTGAGTAATGAACACTGTTTTTCTCATTTGAATTTGTTTTTTTTTTTTTTTTTTGCATGGAGGCAAGCTTATATATGTCAATTTTGAAATTACATTACCTAGAAGAAAGCTGAATATTCTGAGGAATAACAATCTAGGACTTGGAATATGTGTAAATTTGCATTTTCAGTTACTCCAGCTTATTAATCTGGAACATCAACAAATGAATCTTAGAACGTATAAAGCTTCTGTTTCTACAATAATGGGTTGTTCTTTTGGGTGATGTACCTAAATTAGAATTAATAAGTTCCTAGAATCCAAGCATAGTCTTCTTTGTCTTCTTTCGGCTTTTCCCAGTTAGGGGTCGCCACAGTGGATCACCTGTCCGCTCATGATTGGCAGTGGAGTTTTACAGTGTCGAGTTGCCAGCCCGGCACCCAACCTTCCACAAAAGGCACACACATGCATACACACACACCTAGGGCCAATTTAGAGTATCCAATCCACCTACAGCATGTCTTTAGGATGTGGGAGGAAACCCACATGACCACAGGGAGGACATGCAGACTCCACACAGAAGGCACCCCAGATGAGGATCGAACCGGAGAACCTCTTGCTGTAAGGTGGCAATGCTAACCACTGCACCACCGTGGCTGCCCCAAGCATAGTAAGGAATACAATTTTAAGTCTGTGCATTCCAGATGCCTGGACAAACAATGGAGTGTGGAGAGGTATTTCATAACCTTTCTTTTCATTACCCCTTATGAAAACTTCATGCTATAAATATATGGCTAGAAAGGAGCATGCAGCTGTAGAATTCTTACATCAGACTATAGAACAGAAGGCACTTGCTTCCTATGCATGATATTGTGTAACATTGTATGCAGTCAGTATGACAGCATATGTGCCAGGGTCATACTGTGAAATAGTGAAAGTCTGCCAGCACACACCCTATAATATTTCTGGTTTATAATAATGCATGTTTGTATCTCTGGTTTGTTTGTTTGGGTAGATTTCTGATGGATATCATATGTCAGGATTCCAGGGTATATCCAGCATCACCATAAGATGCCCTTCTGGAAGGTTAGCCCTTGCAAGTCATTGCTACAGATTATGTCTGTCATTTGTGAAAGCTACCTGGATGGCACATACATTGTAGATTATATCTTGTGCATTGCATACACACTGACATTGGATGGAGGGATACAGTTTGCAGTTCATATACTTCCTTCTCTGTTCAACAAGGGGTGCCTTTAATTCAATGTGACACAGTCAGCACCTCAATGAAAAGGAATGGTCATTTTGTCAACGCTCTCATGACTTGTCAATGTATTCATATCTTGCAGTCTGAAAATGCTTTCTCACGTGTTCATTTCCTTAACACTGTTGATATCTTTTTGTGATCACCCTTACAGATTAATAGTCTATACTAAAGTTTAATTGTGTTCTTATGTTAGTATTTTTTAGCTGATTCTCTGCATCGTTTTACTTTTTGTGCTGTCTGCTTTGTTTTGTCCTTTCATAAATATAAGCTTCTAAAGTAAATGCTATATATATAGCTTTTGTTATCTGGAAATACCTGCATATGCATATACGTTTCTTAATTTTAATGCTTAGATGTGTAAATGTTTATGTGGCATTCATTTTGTTCTCTCTACAGTTTTGCTACTTTGTTCAAAATTCAAATTAATTTGAAGATTAAGAGTAACTAGGCATATGGTTAGCAGAGTTTTTCTAAATGACAATTACATTTTATGCTACTGTACTAATGAGGCTTTTAGCAGACTTCTCAGTTTACTGAAGTTTTGCAATGGATAGTGCTAGTTCTTTTATTGTTTCATACAGTCATACACACACACACACACACACACACACACACACACACACACACACACACGTGCACTCACTCATATATGTACACTTATTCTCGCACATATAATCCCATACCTGTGGTTAATTTAGAATGCTTTTTTTATAATAACAGGAAGTTCCCTTTTTTATAGCTTTGTTCAATATATATATATGGGAGATATTGTTTTGGTGTTTTTTATTATTATTATTCTTTCTTTATTTTAAACCAGAATTTGGTAAAACATTCATAGATTTTTATATGTGTAACCTTTTTTTATTTCTATGTTTTTCCTTTTCCAATGACTATTTTCTTTCAACAGTAGCAGACTGGTACTGGTCTTAATTTTGTTGATGGGTATGTTTGGATAAATCTGCTATTCAAACTAGGAGTCCTAGACTCCATGAGCAGAAAGAAAAGTAGTAGATCTTTTTGTTTAATCTTTTGGGAAGTATTTTGTTTTTTTATTGGTGCCAGTTCAAGAATTTTGGGAGTGGTTCATTGTCATTATCATACTAATGGAATTATGATGACATCATTTCTATACTTGTTTTACTTATTATATGACATATCTAAAGTTCATTTCCATCAATATTACTAGATTAAATAATGGCTGCAAGAGCAGTAGCTTATAAAAGTTTCTAAAATTATTTAATTCCCAGATTACCTTTTTACAAGAGATGCATTTCTTACAAGTAGACATTGATAGATTAATTCTAAATATTACACTGTGTTATACGGCTCTCAGTAAAATCAGAAAAAAAGAGGGGTAGTTATTTTGTGGAAAGGTTTTTTACCAATGCCTAAAATTAGTACCTATACTGATGATGATAAAGGAATGATTTGCTCAGTGATTCCAGAAATAAAAATAAAACTATACACTTTCATAAATGTGTATTGGATCATAGGAATAGGAGTCAATACTGTTAAGCATCAATTAGATCAGATTATTCAAATTTCAAAAGGCAATATTATTTTGGCAGGTGATTTTAATACTATTTTAAAAGATGAGGATTCTAATGCTACTTGAAAGTGAAGGATTCCTGCTTCAGCAAAAGCATTAATAGAATTTATACAATTATTTCATATTAAGGATATTAATGAATTTTCTGACCCAGATTCACCTTTGTCACTCACTTTTCACACAAGCATGGTTCTCATTTAAGAACTGATACAGTATATGCTTCAAATGATTAAATAACTAGACTAGGTACGGTTAAAGTAGTTTCTTGTCTGGTTTCTGATCACAACTCCATAACTTTTGAATTATCATTAAACTTTAATAATCTTATTCCCATTAAAAGAATACCTGCTTATATAACAAACTTGAAGGATTTCAGAGATTTCCTTAACAAAAAAATTAAGGCCTTTATTGAATTTAACTATGTAGATGATATATCAGAGATTTACTTATGGGATGCCCTAAAAGCATATCTATATGGTAAAGTTATGAGTTGGTATTCTCTAAAGAAAATTCAATGGGATAAGGAATTGATTGATTTACAAGCCAGAATTGATAAATTAAAGAGAGATAAATAAAAAGGGAATGCCAACCTGACAAAAAGAAATTGATAATTTAAATTGTAAATATTTAAAATTCCTAAAACAAAACTATGATTAATTTGGAGTGTGTTAAATTAAATAGTTATTCTATCAAGCCAAAATCCATGCATATGTTACCTAATAGAACTAAATTCTACATTAAATCTAATCATATCAAGGAGTTATATTCTCCAAATAGTAAAAAAAAGTTCATGAAACAGCAGACATCTTAAGAGAATTTAGAACTCACTTTAATAAAATCAGTCAACATATTCCAGCAATGGACTCACAAGGAGTAACTAAAACTTTTATTATAAACCATACTAAAAATAAATTATCTGAAGACCAGATGAAAGCAATTGAAAGACCTGTATTAATGTCTGATCTTAAAGCCCAGATTGATAAATTAAAACCCAACAAGGCTCTTGGTAATGATGGCATAATACCTGGAATTTATAAACTAATGTCTAATAATGCCTTAAATATTGTTATCACATTTTTCTCTATAATTAAAGGTCTAACAAACATACCACCATCTTGGAAATACACTCTTATTTCTCCAATCTTTAATGTTGATAAAGGCCCTGCAGATTCCAATTTCATTATTAAATATCGACTATAAGATATTTATGGCTATCCCTACTAGTAGATTACAGCAGTTTCTACAGTCTTTGATCAATAATGACCAAATTGGTTTTATAATAAATAGAAATTCATATGATAATATTAAAAGAATAATAACAATAATTGATTATGCTAATAAAAGAAAAATTAACATTAATAAGTTTAGACCTTAACAGCTCTTTTGACTAAGTTAATTGGAAATACCGTTTTGCAGTTTTAGGGGAATATACTTTTTGGTTACATTTTTACATATTATTAATCTCCTCTATGAAAGTTCTTATGCTTACATAAAAATAGGTCCATATACTTCAGAGTCAATTTGTATTTCCAAAGGAACTAAACAGGGATGTCCTCTGTCACCATTACTCTTTAATTATGGAACCATTTACAAATTATATAAGATCTAATTCAGATATCAAAGGCATACATATACACAATAATTTAAATTCCAAAAATCCAGCTGTTTTCTAATGCTATTCTTTTGAATGATAGTAATAGCTCTCTATTTGCTGTTTTCAAAGCAGTACAAACTTTTCAGAATAAATCTGGACTTGGCTTTAATAATAACAAAACAAAAATTTTACCCATAAATTCTTCTACTTATGTAATGGACAAAACGTTTTCTAAATATATTGTAGAAGACAGAAAAATTAATTACTTAGGGATAACCTTAACAGATAATATTCACAATATAATAACTCTTAATTCAAATAATAGCTTAACTTCTATAAGGAATCTTGTTAATACATGGAACATTTTTTTAACTATAGAAAAGAGAGATTCTCCTTAATTAAAATGATTATTCTACCAAAAATGTTATATATAATTCAATCTCTATCTCTTCATCCACCAAAAAGTAATATAAACAAGTTTAGTTATTTAATCTTGAGATTTTGTTGGTATCTAAACAAACCTAGAATAGCTTTAAATCACTACATTAGAGATTGGTTTACCAGATTTAGAATTATATTCCCTAGTATTACTTATAAAGACTATATCTCTCTGGTTAAATAACAACTACAAGGCTAAATGAAAAGAGTTACAAGGAAAATTTTGGTTAAAATCTAATCGTCTGATAAATTCACATGTTCGTACAATGTCAAGCAATACCTTTCACTGGTTGTTAAAAGATTACTTTTTGGATAATAGTAATCAGTCAATCAAGTTATCTTATATCATCATGATAATGTCCACCTTTAGAAACTTTATTTACAGAAATCCAGAATATAAAGCATGTTTTTCTCCTTTTTCCCCTAGCTTATACTCAGAATAACGTCTTTATATTTAATTCATTAACAATGTCTACTCTTAATAAAAAAAAAAATGATATACTTGTTTCAGTTGATGAATGGAATCAAACTACAATGTGTAGATTATATAGTAAGTAAATTTGATTTAGGTAATGATGCAGCAGAGTTTACTATGGAAAGGACTTTTATCTAAATTAAAGTGGTTAAAACTACAAGAACATACTACAAAGATAGTTATTGAGATTATTTCAAACTCATTAATAATAACTTCCCAAGTGAAGATGATAAAAATTAATGTTATTATCTTCAAAACAAACAACTTCTTCACTAAAATGGAGATCCTTCTCTTGGAAACTCATGCATAGAATTTTCATCACGACTCACAGAGTTGAATTAATGCACAAAAAAGTAGAATGTTGGAGAAGTAAGTTAAAGGTTAAAGCTGATTGGCAGCATATTTCCTTTGCGTTGTAAGTAAACCATTCTGGGATGACATTAATCTTTTTAAATGCTTTATTTAATGATAATTTTACTTTAACTAAATCATTAATTTTATTTAATACACCAATGCCTGCTTTGTCTCAAGAGTAAAACACCCACTGTTATGGAGTATTTTAACAATAGCAAGGAAAGTTATCACCAAGAATTGGAAAAAAATGAATCTACTCCAACTTTGAAAGAATTTATAAATCTTGCAACCAAATTTTGTCAATTAGAGCTTACAATAGTCAAGACAAGAATAACCAGAATCACTTTTATAACATCTGGATGTAATTTAAAGAACTGCTAATTAAATAACTGCTAATACTCATATAATAAATGTTAACTCTCAAAAAATATTTAGAATTTTTACTGTACAGTAGACACTTTTGTAAATAGTTGTTTTTGTTGTGTTCTTAATATTCTTTTTATTATTTGATTGTTATTTTTAGTTATATAATTCTATATATCTTAAATGGCATAAACTGTTTTTTGAGTAAACTTTAATAAAAATATTTGGGAAAAAGAAATTATAACACATATAAATAATAAAAAAGAAAGAATAACAGATATTAAATGTGTTTTTGAGGGCTTTAAAATATTTTATGAAAATATAAATAATAATACAAATAACCTGGATAATGATGATGTAGTTGAAATGATTCTAAGGGAAAAATATAAATAATAAAATAACAAGTGAACAAATAAAAAAATGATAGACTATTCTGTTTAATGGATATAAAAGATAGATGGTCTTACACCAAAACTATATAAAATACTACCAGATGATGCAGTTAAAATATTAGGCAATGTCTATAGAGAAATAAAAACAACTGCTGAAGTCTCCCCATCATGGAAATATTCCATTATATCACCTATTTTAAAACAGGATAAGGATCCTACAAAGTGCTCATCATACAGACCCATTTCAATGTTTAATATGGACTATAAAAATTGGTAGACCAACCAGACATGGCACACCACCTCAAACATTAACTAACTAAATATACAAACTCTGAGATCGCACTACAGTGTGAAATTCATGGCAACTGTGAAGCAAAAGAAATTTGTGATCTGGCCATTCACGTAACTTATAGTTTGCTCATTATGTGTCGCTGAAATTGCATTTGGTGTTTAGCTATTTCAGCATTGTAATATTCACCTTCATAAACCATCTCTAATAGTTTTATCTGGTTATTAAAAGATTTTTGTGTAAATGGAATTACACTCTCTTCTCAAATTCCCTATTTAAATAACATAATTTCCAAAAGTTCACATATTCTAACCATTGTATTAAAGACATCATATTTTCTATGTTTCCAATTGCATATACAAATGACTGCTTAGAAACTCATAATTTCAACAAAATGCTAGTATTAAAACAACAAAGCAGCTTAATTTATTGGCATCAAATTCTTAAATGGTATTGACATATATTCCGTTGAAAATGTATGTGCCAAATATAATCAAGATTCTAAGAATTGCTAATTTTACAAATATTGAGAGACACAGGGATTAATAAGACATTTAACCTAGATAAGAAATTGTTCCCCAAATTATTAGAATTCTTAATAAATATCAATAATAATGCATCAAAAAATGAATCATATTTGTCACAAATTTATAAAATTCTTAAGTTAGATTCCGCATATTTAGAAAACTCCTGTTGGAACTACTCCTCAAAAATTAATAATGAAGATTTCTCTGAAGAATACAAGAAAATAATATTGAAATCTACAGATAACCTTTGGTGGGTAGTTGCCTCTTCATTTTCTCCGATTGTGGTTTGCCTGTGTCTAGTTACAACTACCCACACACACTTATCATGGAGACTCCAGAATTGGAGCTTGATTACAATCCTGAAGGCAATAGCTCTCTTCGTAAATGGAATGAAGTGTTACCATCTCAAGCAAATCCGTTGTTACATATGGAACTGTTTCACCCAATTCCATCTCCTGATACAGGCAATATGGACAACGTGAATGACTTCAATAATAAGGTCAGAGACCTTGAAAATGATTTGTACAGGCTTCAGAGGCTAACCTGGCAACGTAAGCACTTGGAAGCATGTCTTCACTTTCACATTGTCCCCAGGGGGATGCGTGTACTTTGCATGCCCACCTATGGGGATAGTCACCCTGATCTATTAAAGAAGTGGCAACAGTTAAACTTAGATCTAAGCTATCAATATATGAGATTGTTGATAGACTATTTTTCCCCAATGGAGATTGATTTGCTCAAAAAAGTAGAGAGCCAGAACTCAGATTTAAAGCTTCGTTATAAGGGTGATTTCTTTGAAAGAAGAATGACAAATATGTATGCACAGATTGTAACATATAGTGATAAGCTGCAGTCTATTAAACACAAAAAATTGCAAAGGGACTATAGAGACTTTACCACTGGCCAGGTCTTTGTTTGGCCAAGGAATGGTCGCGTGAATTATACCCCTAGCTCAGGCCATGATTGTGTGACTTCACTCAATATGAATGAGCAGTTGGAAAAGGGAAATATCCCTTTAAGTAATGAAGCTAATGGGATAGATGCTAACAGCGAAACTGAGCCAGTAATGATGTCATCGAATGGGAGTGGCTTTAGGATATCTACACAACACGAGAATACGCCACCACCTAACCAGCAAGCCTTGTTGAATCTAGATATCTCCAACAAAAACGGAGCAAAACCAAAAACTGTCAATGGTGCGTTAGACCATTTTTTACAGTTCCCGATGAAATACCGAGGGGCCTCACAAACGCGTTCCACCAGTCGGGGCCGACGAAAGAGGAAGTTCTCAGGAGAGTTCGTCGAGGTACGGCGGAAGAACAAGAATTAAATGGCTTGGTCTTTAATTTATCGAACCAAGAGTTGAGTAATACGGACATAGCTTTGTTGAACAGAGGACTTTCTTTTATACCGTCCCAAGGTAGTAATATCACAGAACTTTTAACTGACATACGCATGTTTGGGAGGTTAATCTCTCTGAAATTGTTATTTGGAAGCAATGTAGTTAATGATAATTCAGCTAATTTTGGCTTCAAACGCAGAAGCACCTTTACACCAAATATGCCTGCTAGTGTTGAATGTTTTATACAAGCTTGTGAGAGGGATTTTTATGATTACTTTTCTAGTAAAACGAAGAAATGTCTATTTTTTAATTTGAACAAACAGGAAAGATGTTCA
This sequence comes from Protopterus annectens, assembly GCF_019279795.1. NCBI lineage: Eukaryota > Metazoa > Chordata > Ceratodontiformes > Protopteridae > Protopterus > Protopterus annectens. Next base: position 838,008,231 of record NC_056730.1, on the reverse strand, counting down.
TTAAATAGATTTGCTCGGGATTCCGCTTTAACGATAAGACCTGCTGATAAAGGTGGAGGGATAGTAGTTTTAGATACTAGTCATTATATCTCTCTCATGCTAGAGTTGTTAAATGAAAATGACACCTATATTAAGATTGGAAAAGAAGATGTTAATAGGATCAAAAAGAGAGTATATGATGAGTTATATGACCTTTTAATGTGCAGACAAATCCCCTTTGAGCTTTTTGAATATTTCCATACAGAACATCCGGTAGTTCCATACTTTAAAGGTCTTCCTAAAATGCATAAAGGGGTTTACCCTCCACCTTTACGGCCAATAGTATCTGGACAAGGGTGGCTTACAGAGAATATATCTCGTTATTTGGAGAGTTTTTTGGGTCCTTTGGTTAGGAATATTCCCACCATCCTTAAAGACACGCGTCAGTTATTAAATGATCTTGATGTGTTGGAGATGCATTATGATTCTTTTTCTTCTTGTATATTAGTAACTTTGGATGTAAGAAACTTGTTTACTGCCATACCTAATGAATATGGTTTGGAGGCGTTAAGGGAGTTGCTACATGCTATAGAGAAATGTAGTAATGATAAACAACTTTTGATATGTACCTTGATGGACTTAGTTCTCAATAACAATGCTTTCATGTTTCAAGATACATTTTATTGGCAAGCAGGGGGAGTTGCCATGGGTACACCATGTGCCAACTCTTATGCTAATCTGGTGATGTATCATTGGGAGGAGGGGTTTGTTTTTAATACAGCCTTCTTTCAGCATGTTAGGTTGTACAGACGTTTTGTTGATGATATCATAATGATCTGGGATGCTGATATGGCCTTGTTACAGGCTTTTGTTTCCTATCTGGACACTACTACCAATTTTCTGAAATTCACCATGGAAATGTCCACATCTGAGATTAACTTCCTGGATATAACCATCAGGAAGAATGAGGGGGGAGGGCTATCCACCTCACTCTATAGGAAGAAATGTTGGAGGAATACCTTACTACATTTTGATAGTATGCATCCCCGCTTTACTTTTACTAATGTTGTCAAAAGCCAATATCTCAGGATAACTAATATTTGTAGAGACCCTATAGATAGAATATCACAATTACAATTATTAGATGACTTGTTTTTAGATAGGGGTTATGCAAAAGAGGTTATGAATGATGTAAGGAGCAATTTGACAAGGACCCCCTTTGATGCTTGGGAAGGAAAAAAGGGATGGCATATGAGTAGAGGTACAAGGAACCTGAGTGCGTCCGAATCAAGTCACTTGGCTGTTACCATTAGATATACTAATGACAATAGAAATATAATAGAGATTATTAAGAAGAATTGGAATATCTTAATGACTGATCAGCGTGTCTCTGATATGCTAGGAAAGGTTCCCCGTTTTAGATATAAGAATAGTAAAAATTTAAAAAGGCTCCTTTGTATAGAGAGACTTAATGAAGGCTTGGCTAGGAAGCCAAGTGATATATGCTATGGTACTTACCCATGCAATAATTGTAATTTTTGTAAATACATTACCAAGGAACAAGATTTTATACATCCCACTATGGTATATGTCTTTACTCCTCGGTTTTATGCGTCATGTAACAGCACAAACTTAATATATTTAGCAACTTGTATGAAATGTACAGCTTTTTATGTAGGCATGACCTCTAGGAAATTTAAGGAAAGGATATACAATCACGTTTATGATATGAGGAAATTAACTCCCACGAATGCATTAGCAAAACATATCACTATTTATCCTGAACATGCCTTTTTGTTTAGAGTTTTACAAATTGTAGGAGTAAATAGACGAGGGGGTAATACTCTTAATTATTTAGAATCAGTTGAACTGGGATGGATTTTTAAACTAAAAGCTCATATAGACCCTGGTCTGAATCAATATGTTAGCATTAGAGCAGCTTTGGCAGCTCTTATATAGTTGGGTTCATCTTTTTATTTCACACAAGTTATATATACATACACACATATATATATATTTTTTATTTTTTATTTTTGTTTTGTTTTATTACAGTTCTATGATGTATTGTTTATATATAGATATATTTATATAATTCATGATATAGATATTTTCTGTTTTGTTTTACAAAGGTCTTGATGTTTCTAGGTCTTACTTCAAGATTCTTTATTGATTAATTGATTAATGACCTGATTGCTTCTGATTAATGTATTAACTGATTCACCTTGTGACAAATGACTTGTATATATATATACAGATTTTTGTAAGATGCTTTGTTAAACCTGAGGAAGCGTGTATTTGAGCACGTGAAAGCGCTTGTTTTATTAAACCTTTGGATATTACAATTGTTTCGTGGTGGTCCTGTTTCCACTTTTTCATCTCTATTTTGTCTGCCATTCGTTTGTCGTTTTGTGGAACAGACCTTTGGTGGGTAGTTGCCTCTTCATTTTCTCCGGCAATGTCTATAGAGAAATAAAAACAACTGCTGAAGTCTCCCCATCATGGAAATATTCCATTATATCACCTATTTTAAAACAGGATAAGGATCCTACAAAGTGCTCATCATACAGACCCATTTCAATGTTTAATATGGACTATAAAAATTGGTAGGCCAACCAGACATGGCACACCACCTCAAACATTAACTAACTAAATATACAAACTCTGAGATCGCACTACAGTGTGAAATACATGGCAACTGTGAAGCAAAAGAAATTTGTGATCTGGCCATTCACGTAACTTATAGTTTGCTCATTATGTGTCGCTGAAATTGCATTTGGTGTTTAGCTATTTCAGCATTGTAATATTCACCTTCATAAACCATCTCTAATAGTTTTAACTGGTTATTAAAATATTTTTGTGTAAATGGAATTACACTCTCTTCTCAAATTCCCTATTTAAATAACATAATTTCCAAAAGTTCACATATTCTAACCATTGTATTAAAGACGTAATATTTTCTATGTTTCCAATTGCATATACAAATGACTGCTTAGAAACTCATAATTTCATCAAAATGCTAGTATTAAAACAACAAAGCAGCTTAATTTATTGGCATCAAATTCTTAAATGGTATTGACATATATTCCGTTGAAAATGTATGTGCCAAATATAATCAAGATTCTAAGAATTGCTAATTTTACAAATATTGAGAGACACAGGGATTAATAAGACATTTAACCTAGATAAGAAATTGTTCCCCAAATTATTAGAATTCTTAATAAATATCAATAATAATGCATCAAAAAATGAATCATATTTGTCACAAATTTATAAAATTCTTAAGTTAGATTCCACATATTTAGAAAACTCCTGTTGGAACTACTCCTCAAAAATTAATAATGAAGATTTCTCTGAAGAATACAAGAAAATAGTATTGAAATCTACAGATAAACTACATGTTTGTTATATTGGAACATTTTCACTTGGAAATTCTTACACACAGCTTTTGTCACTCCTAACAAGATTACATTTATGTATAAATCAAATAGAATTAAATGCTGGAGATGTGATTTTGAAGTAATAGCTGATTGGATGCATATGGTATATGAATGTGAAGGCATCTCCCCTTTTTGGGAAGAAGTTAATGACTTAATTCAAGCTTTATGATCAGATACATGTAATAATTCTAAATCTTTAGTTTTATTTAAAGTACCTCTTCTTTGGTCTATTCTTGCTACAGCCAGGAAAGTAATTACTAAAAACTGTTGAATTTATTAGTATGACAAAACATTTCGCAGTAGTACATTGCATGCTATAAAGATAAAAATTTCTAATACACATTCATATAAACCTTGGTTTAACTTTAAAGAGTTGCTTGAAAACTATTAATTATTGTTGATATATATAACTTTGATGTATTGATCAGCTGTGGACCTATGTAAATAGTTGTTTGAATGCATTCTATCTACTGTTTTGGAAATTCAACCCTTTGTATGTAAAGCAAATTTATCTTTGTATTTTATTTGTACTTCTTACTTGTATTGTATGTAAATCAAATTTATCTTTGTATTTTATTTGTACTTCTTACTTGTATGATCATTATGTCTTATTACATTGTACTATGGAGCTTTTCTCCCCGGGCCACCACTGAAAATGGGCTCTTTAGCCCAGTGGACCTCCCCGGTCACCAAACTGGAATAAATAAATAAATAAAATAAATAATTGATTTGTTTATTTATTGTTTTAAAACCAAAGGGGGAAAAAAGAAAACCTAAAGGTAAATAAGTAATATGAGAAAGCAGGAGCAAAGGCTGATGGGATATGAGGATGTCATACTACAGTTCACAGTACTGGAAACTACATATTTGCAATGAGTTAGAATGGACAGAGTCAGATTAGAAAAGGATAACAAAATGGTGCACATCTTTTCACTGGAAATCAAAGAAAGATGAGAAAAGGTTAATGTGTATAATCCTCAAGAATGAAAGTATATGAGGTGTTGTGCATGACCCACTCTATTGAACTTCCTCACTACTGTTTGTTTGGCTGCCTATTCACTTTTCTAACATTTGCAAACCAAGTAAGCCCAAGGTCTCTTTCAGTCTACAAAGACATAGGTAAATACATTAAACACACACACACACACACACACACACACACACACACACACACACACACACACACACACACACAAGCCATATATTTGTGTGTATGTGTGTGTGTGTATATATATATATATATATATATATATATATATATATATATATATATATATATATATATATATATATATATATATATATATATATATATATATATATATATATATATATTATAAATAATTTAATATAACCACCATTCAACCAGCATGTTTCAGGCGGTGGGGAGAAACTAGAATACTGAGAGAAAATATTTGCAGATGTGCAAAACATGCAAACTCCACAAAAAAAGTCAGGACTGAACCTTGACTTTGGAATTGTCAATCTGAGATTTTACTATTAACTTGTCATTAGGTCAGTCATACTCGCTTCCCATAAAAAATATATGCTAGCCAGGTGGCAGTCTGGACTGTGGCTTTTCTCTGTGGTCTGAATATTACAAAAGGCAAGACTAGTGCGACCTATGCTCACATATACACAGTAATGGTTAAATACACTGCACTTACTCTTCCTCTTGTATTTGTCATATAGCCAAGGAGGCAACTTTAATAAATCATTTAATAATAACTAAGACCCAGACCTTGGAACTGTGAGGCAGAAATCTTACCCGTCAGTCACCATGCTACCCATAAGTAATATATGTAAGCCTGGAAGCAGCCTGAAGTATGATTTTACTGTGGTCTGAATATTACAAAAAAAGCAAGTCTAGTAAAAAGTATATTCACATGAACACATGACTTATATGCAGGATATCCACTGTACTTCATTCTGCCTTTTTACACAACCGAAGAAGCAAAGTTAACTCATTCACTCCAATGGAGCTCAGAAAGTTTTCACTCTAACTTCCAATGGGTGCAGCCTAAGCCTTTTGACAGAATCAAATTATGTCCTCACATTTCAAACAAATATTCATATCTCTGTAACCATAGTGGTTATGAAAGAAGTATACATGGCAAATCCTTCAGCACAATTTTTATAGTGGTAGTATTCTTTAGGTTCTAGGTCTTAAACACAATTTTATAACTCATAGTAAACACAGTCCCCGGGATTCAGTAAGGTTCCGTGTAGGAATAGCTTATTCCTGCATCGAAGCAACCATTTAGGAGCAGCACGGCAGAGTGCCATGCATAGTAATGAAGGCACACTGCCTCTGCTCCTAAATGGACATGGAGCGTGGGCGAGTTTAGGGGGTGTGTCTGAGAGCAGAGCTTTCACAATCCACATTCCCCTGCACTCAGTAAGTGCCGTTTGGCAATAACAATGAGCAAGAGCACTCATAGGAGGTTGCATACCTCCCAACTGTACAAATCATTGCATAATGTCCACATATGGTGCCCATACAATTGACCTGTACCCCAGTTGCACCCTGAAATCATGGGATGATGTCAAGAATGAAGCCATGAAATAATGGCATACATATGAGTATCAGGCACCAAAATCCATCAGAAAATGTATATTAAAACCAATCCTGTTACTCTAGCAACTGTCCCAAGTTTATAAGAGCAATAATTAAAATGTGTCCGTAGTTGGACCTCATGTTGTCAAGCTTTGTTCAGATAATGTGCATTAAGAGGTTGAGAAGTATGGGGGGTTGCTAGGATGTCTGCCAAATGTGCAGATGCATGCAGGAATCCACAGCAATAAGTGAAACCTGTCCCTTCCAAGAGAAAATAACAGTAGAATTTTTTTTATCAAACAGATTAAATTTAACCGTAGGTGCGTGGGTTTGCCCATTGCTTAGCTACGCATACTGTAGCTTAAATGGCACAAGAAGATAAATAGCAAGATACATACAAATGAAGCAGTGCTGCAATAGTGTAGTGGTCAGAGCGTTTGCCTTGTGAGCAGTTATTCCCGGGTCGATTCTCACTGTAGTAAATTCCATTTTCCATATGAAAACACTTTATGAACATTTTTTTTGCCATATAACCTACTAAATAATATATATTTGTGAACTGGAGTACTGCATTAAATGCAGATGTGAGGTGTCATTGTAATAATGTTATAAAATCCACAGATAAACACAAGTGCCCCATACAGTATATGTACACATGAATCAGGGATACGAATTGAAGGTATAATGTGCAATGCATGGTAAATCCATAAAGTGTCCAAATCCACCACTTTCCCAAGAGCCATGTTTCATTTCTGTCTAAATTAGTGTAGGGGTAACCAGGAGTAAGCACTTTTAAGCAGTAGTAAGTGGGTTTAAGCCCATTTGCATGGGAGTAAGCAATGCGCACACAGGTTAAGCAATATTGAAGCTAACTCCCTGTAAGCATATTTAACCGGAAGTTAACATTGCTTGCCATCGTGCAAACCCACATAAACCCGCTTACAACTGCTTAAAAGTGCCTTAATCACTCTGTATCTAACAGCTGCTGTTCTGCCCAGCAACAAAATAAACAGCCCTTGCAAGTCTTGAACCCAGGACCCTGTACACTATAGTCACAGGACCCTGTATACATAGTCACAGTAGTTAACCAGTAAGCCATCACAGCAGTACATAAAGTGAAGTATCCCCAAGCAGATCTTCGCTATAGCAAAATCAAAATTTACATGTGAAAGGAATCTATATACAGTTCAATGTTGTATAACCTACTACATAACATAAATATGTGAACTGGAGTACTGCATTAAGTCCAGATGTGAGGTGTCATTGTAATAAAGTGCTGAAATCCCCCAATAAACACAAGGACCCCATACAGTGTACGTACACATGAATCATGGATGCCAAACACATATATAACATGTCATGAATGATAAATCAATGCCAAACAGCAAATAGTGTGCAACTTTAAAAATTAAACAACATTAAGCATTGCACACCCCTGCTTACTGGGTGTAAGCAATTTGTAGACCAGCTAAATCAGTTTCCCCAGTGATATACCCCTTTAAGCAATGCCAACCTTAAGTAAGCAGGTTTGCCCATAGCTTAGCATTTTCAAAACCATCCAATTGCAGCAAAGTGTGGGAAATCAGCCCTATTTAAACACCACAGGCAGGAATACATCTCATAACTGGTCACAGCTTCCTCCTGTAGGCACTACGGCCAGTGTGGGTGAAGGATCTCGCTTCTGGACACAGCACTGGGACATCCAGGAGTCCAAAGTCATGGCAGGACTCCTTGTTAAAGACCATGAACAGAGACTGCTGCAGGGCCAGTACCAGGGTTCCCAATATAAAGTGGAAGCCTGGGACCATCTCACCCATGACCTCACCAGTGCCACTGGCATCCCTTGAACTGGTGAGCAGATTAGGCATCACTATGCTGATCTAAAATGGAGAAAGAGGATCAGTGGATCCAAGAGGCTAGGCAGATGCGTGATGTCCCAGCCTTGGGTAAGTATCAGTCTACTACCTGTTTAATAATTGCCAGCTCATGTATATTAAGGATAGGTATGGCTAAATATTCCTCTTATGTCTTTGACAGTGGCAGACGAGTGGGCTGTGAATTGGGAAGCCCATGCCTGTAGACTGCAGAGGCTGCATTGTGAGGCAGGTTAGTAATAATCTTCCATGTACTGTCATAAGAAATAAATCTAAAAGTAGTAGAAAGTTAATTGCCAGTATAAAACCTGTATTGTGTAGGGCATGTACTGAATAAACCAGACAATATGGCAGGAAGAATTTCATACAGGTTGTATGTAAATAAAAGGTTAACAGCCTGACAATAAAGGTCTAACTCCTAGACTGTTTGTGTTTATTCTGGTATCATATGGTAATGCAGTATTGCAACCTCTTAATAGTACTGTTGTATTAAGCACTGTTACCCACACTGTGCTACATAAATAAAATGTGTAGGAATGTCTGTATATAACTGTTGTAATCCCAAGAGGTCAAAAAGCACAATTGAGAGAGACTGAGACAGAAAACAGTGAAAAGATAGACAACATAATTCAAATAGCACACTCAACTGAGACATGAAGTGTGAATCCTGGGAGTGGTAGTAAGCTGTATGCAGAATCATACCCCACAATTGTACAGATATTGTCAGAAAGTCCAGATAATTGGTATAGGTCCCCTGTCTGTCACCCTGTCCCCCTGGTAAATCAGTGGGATGATCCCAGAAGTTTAGACAGCAAATAATGACATACAAGTAATTGGCAGACAGCATAACTGTCAGAAATATATCTATAAGAACAAACCTGTCACTCTAGCAACTCACCAAAGTATTATGGGAGTAATAAGCAAAGTATGTCCCACCTCCACCCCCATGTTGTGAAGCTATGACAAGAGTGTGTGCAGTAACAGAGTGAGACATATGTGCATAATAATAATGTGGAATCTGGAAATATGTGTGGCAACATTCAGGTAGTGTTAACAAACATTCGCCCCACAGGTCTGTCAGCTACGAAAACTGTGCCTAGAAATAAAAGATTGAAATCCTGGACTGGTACTGTTTAGTTTGGTATTATATGGCACTGTTAGTGTTGCAGTATCTCTGACTAAAAGGGAATACTCATCACTGTCATCCGCACAGTGCTAAATAATAAAACAGTCTAGTAAACCCTGTATGAGAATGTTGTAATTACAAGGTCAGACTGTAAAACCACGGGAGACTTATAGACAGAATTCAGAGAAAAGATATACAGCAATATCTATATAGCACACTCAACTGTGATGTACACTGTTTTAGTTTTAGCACACACAGCCATGGTTTGAATCCTGGGAGTGGTAGTAAGCTGTATGCAGAATCATAAGCCTCGACTGTACAGATCTGTCCAGAATGTCCAGATAATTAGCACATATCTGCTGGCTGTTACCCTGTCCTCATGGCATATCAGCATGCTAATCTCTGACATTTAGGCAGCATTTAATGTCATATAACTGACTGTCAGGCCTGTAAATATTTTGAAAATGTCTATGAAAACAAACCTGTCATTGTACAACTCACCAAAGGTTTATGAGTGAAATACTCAAAATATGTCCCAGTTTCACCTGCATGTTGTCAAGACATGCCCAGAGTGTGTGCAATAAGAGATGGAGAGGTATGTGCATAACATCAACCTGGAATCTGGGAATATGCATAGAAACAGTCAGGTAGTGCAAACAAAACATACCTCATCAGGTATACCAGGTAAGAGGTGTATACTGCAGGTAAAACACAGTTCATGTATATAGCTGTCTACATCCATACCACTGTCCAAACTAAAGCTATAGGGTAGTGTAATAATACCTGCACGGTACAGATCACAGCACTGACTAAGAAAGTAATGAGAACTACAGGGATATTCAAGTTGTTAATTGACATCTTTCTCTCCCCCCACCATATCTGCAAAAATAAACTAAATACACAACTCAATCGGTATGTGTACAATTAAATCTACTGTTGGGACATAAGTCCTATTGTTTGATAAATATTGAAATTTGTTTCTATGCATGTGCCATGTTGAAATACTCCCACATTGGTGGCATGCTGCCATCAATGTACCTGCATGCTGTTGTAATGGCCACTATGGTTCCATATATGAATGTGTTCTGTTTGCTATGCAGCTGTTCCATATCTGGTGTTTTGAGTGA
>NC_056730.1:837893131-837995631 GCF_019279795.1 Protopterus annectens | reverse complement strand
AAACTACAGGCAGACTGCCACAACACTGGCCAACATTTCTTATGGGGGAATACATATGTAACTGCAAATATAGCACGCTCTACACTCATGTCACAGCACAGAGTAACAGACACATGTGTGAAAGTGCATACCCACAACCAATATGAACACAGCCACAGCCACATATGGTAAGTGAGCTTAATATTACAGTATATGGACTGTCTGATCAACACCATCCTCATATGTGCCACTCACACACTAACCCTACATATACTGGGCCACTACACAGTGTGGTCTGATGCCTGTCTGTTGCATGGGACATGTGTGTGTTTGGCCCTACAAACATGTAAGCCGATAGGGTACCATACACTGGAGCAGCATGTAACATCAGATAGAATAGGACCAAGAACAATGACATCTACCACAGTCTGTACACAGGCCAAGGTACATATTCACAATACACACACTGTCGACAATCACCATAAGTACACAGACCTCACTACTGTACACACTACCACAGAATGCCCAGGTTATGTCCTCAAATATAACCCTACTATACATAACATGTCTAGCAGTCTGATATCTCACTGTCTTGTTATCAGGTATGATGTCAATAAATAATGGTGTACTGAACATATGCACCTCTTACTGAATGACATATGCACAAAGGTTGACAGAGTTGTGGCTGGAAGCACAAATACAGGGCCAATATTGAAATGTTGCTGTGATAACCTCAAACATTTAATGTTGTAACAGGGTTTGTTGTGACATATGTGACATATGTCCTATGAGGGATATGAAGTCAATAACTCTCATGGCTGTCACCATGTACTAACTGTAATTCTCAGACTATGCTTCTGCAGTTCTAAGATAGGTAATCTGTGAGTAACACAAGACACATAAGACTCCAAACACTGGACAGTCTGCAGATAACCCTACAGGTGGAATTTTCCTCAAACACATAACACTGTCATGACAGGTATTAAATCATGTAGACCAGCCATATCCACACAATCCCTGTTAAACCAACATTACTCCAACTGCAGAAGAGCAGAACTTACATTCTGTAGTCATGTCTGGAACATCCCACTCCTGTTTGTTGGCCTGTCTCTACAGTGTATGTTGTTAGAGGTATATCCCAATCACCATCTGTGATACTGTTTGCCAAACACTAACATGAAGGACTGCTTACAGTGAATGTAAAGGGCCAACACCCACATGATGTTCCTAGTTACAGGAGTGTGTTTCTATGCAACTGGCTATGGAATGTTAGCACAACTGTTCCACATGCAATTAGATAGTGGGGGACTGCAATTCATGCACAGGTCATCAGCTGATCATGGGCATCACTTAAAAAACACAAGCTGCTGCCTAAGCAAAGCAGGTGTACTTAACATCCACCAGAGAGGGAGAGAGAGAGACAGACAGAGGCAAAGTAAGACAGGGAGGGGGTAGGAGAGTAAAAGCTACGCATATTTGTGTCACACACTTACCAGTATGGGGTTTCAAACCTCTGCCTGACTATGTATTGATATTACACTGAGTGGCGCACACCTACAGTTATACCACTCCACAAGGGGAGATCCATCTTGGATCCCGGGGACTACCGCCCCATCAGTCTGACGAGCCTGATCTGCAAGGCCATGGAATGTATTATCATAGAACTTATAAACAAAGACATTGGCAACCTTCAAACACTGGACCCCACCCAGTTTGGGTTCGTGAAGGGCTGATCTTGTCTCCTGAACCTGATTGACTTCTTCGAATAAGTCTCCAGAGTCGTGGACAAGGGTAAGATGGTCCACACAGCCTATTTGGACCTTGCCAAGGCCTTTGACACCATCCCCCACTCTGGAATCATAGATAAACTTACTAAGCTGGGCATTAATCTCTACATCACTCGATGGGTTGCCAACTGGCTTACTAACAGAACCCACACTGTAAAAGTAGCTTACTCCAAATCCAGCTCCAGACAAGTGACAAGTGGAGTACCTCAGGGTTCAGTCCTGGTACTGCTCTTGTTTGGCATCTACTTCTCTAAAGTACAGACCAACACTAAGGGACTCTGGCTAACAAAGTTTGCAGATGACTGCAAACTGGGAGCCATTATTGAATCCCCAAATGATATAGATACTCTACAAAAGGGCCTTATAGAAACAGATGCTTGGTGCCAGAGCCAAGGGCTCAAGCTCAGTGCCAAGAAATGTATAGTTATCCCCTTTGGGAAAAAACATGTACCTGTGAATTACCACATAGATGGCAGTACACTAAACACTGAAAGTGTGACAAGAGACTTAGGGACACAGGTGGACAGTGGTCTCACCTTCAATAACCACATCACCACAACAGTCAGGAAATCCTTCTATGTGGCACACCTCATCACTAAGGGCTTTTCATCCAGAAAAAAGGAGGTCATTGTCCCACTGTACTCATCCCTCATTAGACCCATTATAGAATACAACGCCCCATTTGGTATGTACCTCTCAAGACATACGCAACAACTGGAAAGGCCGCAGAAATACCTCACTAAAAGAATCACAAGCCTAAAGCAGATGCCCTATGCTGACCACCTTAAAAAACTCCAGCTATACTCTGTCGCACATCATCTACTCCGAGGCGATCTTTGCTTAACATACAAGGCCATGTCAAACCCAGAGCTTTTGGATATGCTACACTTAAAGAAATCCTAATCCCTCAGAGCCATATGCTCCAGTGGTCTAAACCTTGTCATTACAATAAACAAAACATGCTGGAGGGATAAGTTCCTGACCCAGAGACTCCCCAGACTCTTGAATAGACAGCCCATACATGTCAAGCAGAGCACCTCTTTGACCCTCTACAAAAGGAACCTTGATGATTGGATGGGAGAAAGGAAATTCATCCCGGGGATCGTGTCAGTCACCCTGCTAGACAGGGGTCCAGGGAAGTAAATAGTGTGGGAAGAAATAGCCAGGGAATTGTTATGGCTAGGCTTGTATAAGCCCTAGGGCCGATAGCCTAGTACCAACCTATGAACCTATGAAGCTATGAACATGTCTATGCAGTTATTGCATGTGCCACAAAGCTTACATGTTGGGGAGCTGTCCAAAGGTATTTTTGATGGTGAGTGACATCAGCAACAGTGATAAAGGAGGGATAAGGTAGGTGTAGTACATGTGCCTGTCCACAAGAACAGGTGTCAAGGATGACACAGCCACACTCTCTCAGGGACTCACACACATTATCACAGTTGGCAGGATCAAGATTAGACTTCCTAACTAACTAGTTTGACAAACTACCGTAATACGCAGGTATCACTTGCACCACAGAGGTTATCAGGCTGATATATGGGCAAAGGGTATGTCAATGTGTCTGACATCAGACAGCATGCTTCAGTAGGCCAATGGGATGTGTAGTGAGTGTGAATAGCGTACAAATCATTATACTCCACACACACACACACACACACAGACACAGACACAGATTTGCCAGTACTGAAATGCATGGGTGCATTGCTTCACAGGTGTGTAGTGGTTGTCTGTGCCAGAAGGATGTACAAGGCTAGGTACATGACAATGATCTGCAGTGTGGCTCAGGGGTGTAGTCCCTTGATTGGCCCACACAGGTGGGTATTGTATTCACCATCCACTCATCTGGGTGACTATTATGGGTGGCCAGTACTATGCAATGCTTGCCACGTATGTGTTCTATATTCCATAACATGGACAGTGTCTAGGATGTGCACACATCCCACATGCATGTTCTGTGACATGTGGAAGTGTAACTGGGGCTTCTGGCCCATGTTGTGTAGACAGATTGTTATCATCAGATGTGCCATTCCTGACCTCATGTGGTGAGAACTGGCAATGGAAATCAGGTTGACCCTGCACCTACATTGACAGCATGACACAGGTATTCACTGGTGTCAGAGGCATCTGTCCATACAGGGCATGTGTATAAGGCATGGTATGTCCTTTGTGGGTTACATTTGCTGACTCTACAGTTGCTGAAGGTGTCCAGTGGGGAACATAGTGAAGGAGCACTGTATGCAATAATTTGCCTATTGTAAGGATGAGACAGGGTGCCATACCCTCTGTAGTCCAGTGCAATCACACCATGGTTACTATCTGTGGGCAATATGCAGGGAACTACCAGCATAGTGGTTGTTGCCTAGCCAAGTGTGTTTGTGTATGAGACATGGGTGGAGAGTGTTCTCTGGGTAATACAAGGGTTGCCTATATTGTTTTCCAAGCCACGATGTCACATGTAGGGGTATGGATTGTCTACCCCATCCTCTCTGCTGTTTGACATCTGTTATCCTTGTAAGGTGGACATTGTGACATATAATAGGCCCACCATGTAAGAAATTTGCAAAACCCACTCCACCATAAGTCCTGTTATTACAAACACACAGCTACACACACACACACACACACACACACACACACACACACACACACACACACACACACACACACACACACACACTCACACACACATAGTCACACACACACACACACACACACACACACACACACACACACACACACACACACACACACACACACACACACACACACACACACACACACACACACACACACACACACACACACACTGAGTCTCACAGTTGACATGTTTGGGATTAGAACTGCTACCTGACTAGTACATCACACTACAGCATTACGCAGTTATAGCATGCACCACGGAGCTTACTGGGCTACTCTTTACCCAAAGGTGTTTTTCAAAGTGAATGACATCAGCAGGCTTGTCATAGGTTCATATGTTCATAGGCTGGTACTAGGTTATTGGCCCTAGGACCTATACATGCCTAGCCATGACAATTCCCTGGCTATGTCTTTCCACAATATTAACTTCCTTGGACCCCTGTCTAGCAGGATGACTGACATGATTCCTGGGGTCAATTTCCTATCTCCCATCCAATCTTCAAGGCTCCTTTTGAAGAGGGCCAAAGAGGCACTCTGCTTGACATGTATGGGCAGTCTATTCCAGAGTCTGGGGAGTCTCTGGGTCAGGAACACATCCCTCCAGCATGATTTGTTCATTGTGATGACAAGGTTTGGATCCCTGGAGCATGTGGCTGTGAGGGATTTGGATTTCTTTAAGTGTAGCATGTCCAACAGCTCTGGGTTTGACATGGCATTGTATGTTAAGCAGAGATCACCTCTGAGTACACGATATGTGACAGAGTATAGCTGGATGACTTTCAGATGGTCAGCATAGGGCATCTGGTTTAGGCCTGTGAGTCTTTTAGTGAGGTATATCTGCAGCCTTTCTAGTTGTTGCAGATGTCTTGTGAGGTACATACCAAACGGGGCATTGTAGTCTGTACTGGGTCTACTGAGAGATGACTGCAGTAGGACAATGGCCTCTTTTTTCCTGGATGTAAAGCCCTTAGTGATGAGGTGGGCCACATAGGTGGATTTCCTGACTGTTGTGGCAATGTGGTTATCAAAGGTGAGACCACTGTCCACCTGTGTCCCTAAGTCTCTTATCACACTTTAGGTGTTTAGTGTACTGCCACCTATGTGGTACTTCATGGGTACATGTCCCTTCCCAAAAGGGATAACTATGCATTTCTTGGCATTGAGCTTGAGGCCATGGCTCAGGCACCAAGCATCTCTTTCTGTAAGGCCCTTCTGTAGAATATCCACATCATATGGGGATTCAATATTGGCTCCCAGTTTGCAGTCATCTGCGACCTTTGTTAGCCAGAGTCCCTTAGTGTTGGCCTGTACTTCAGAGCAGTAAATGCCAAACAAGAACAGTCCCAGGACTGAACCCTGAGGTACTACAACTGTCACTTGTCTGGGGCTGGATTTGGAGTCACCTACTTTTACAGTGTGGTTTCTGTCAGTACAGCAGTTGGCAACCCATCAGGTTATGTAGGGATTAATGGTCAGCTTGGTATGTTTATCTATGATTCCAGACTGGGTGATGGTGTCAAAGGCCTTGGCGAGGTCCGGAAAAGCTGTGTGAACTGCCTTACCCTCGTCCACAGCTCTGAAGACTGATTCAAAGATGTCAATCAGGGTCAGGAGACATGATCATCCCTTCACAAACCCAACCTGGTTGGGGTCCAGTGTTTGCAGGTTGCCAATGTCTTTGTTTATAAGTTCCATGATAATACATTCCATGGCCTTGCAGATCAGGCACGTCATACTGTTGGGGCTGTAGTTCCCAGGATCCAAGGTGGATCCCCCCTTGTGGACTGGGATAACTGTAGGTGTCCGCCATGCAGTGGGCATGAAGCCTGAGGTGTGGCTATGATTAGACATGACACATAGGTGAGGTGCCAGTTCATTTTGTAGTTCATGTAGTACACAGCCAGGAATGTTGTCTAATTCCAATGATGCTGTTTTCTTAGCTCTGGAGAGTGTAATGTTTACCTGTGTGGCTGTTATTACCAGAATCTGACAATCTTTCAGTGTTGAGATGGGCCCTTTAGGGGTGGGGGATGCAGATGGCACTGAATCGATCTGCCAAGATATTGGCAATATCCTTGGGATCAGTATATTTAATGCCATCCTGTTGTAGCTCAGAGCAGATCTGAGCATTGCCATTTAGATTCCTGACATAGCTATGGAACGGCTTGCAGTTGTCTTTGGCATCTTTGGTTATATTATGTTTGTAACTAACTTTGGAGGATTTTATGAGGGATCTTAGCTTCTTACTGAGGCTGGTAAGGGAGTATTTTGCATCCTGAGAATTCCCTCGTTTCTGCAACAGTTTCTTCCTTTTGTTGTACGGTTTGTTCATGGCAGGGGGCCACCACATTTCTTGGTGTGGAGTGTCTTGGTTCTATTTGGGATGGCACGATTCATGCATGAGTTGATGTGCTCATACATTGCCTTAGTGTAGGATCCAGCAGTCATCCTTTCAGTTCCCGTCTGCATGGGTGTCATGACGTTAGTCACATGTGACATGTGTAGCATGACGTTGGCTTTGGAGATGTGGGTTACAGAGGTTTCCTTACTGGGGTGTAGGGGAGGGATGAGGATGTTAAGGGTGATTAGCTTATGGGTAGACCTGACCACCGATGGGGTGACCATAGGTGTGTTGCATTGATGTCCCATGTTGGTAATGACCAGGTCTAGGATATTGGAGCCCCTGGTGGGACTATGGGTTTCTTGATCCAGGGTATTGGGAATTATGACTTCCAGGAACCGTTGGGCACACATGTATATAAACAAGTAGTTTTCCCAGTTAATGGCAGGGTAGTGTAAGTCACCCAGTATTAGGGTGTTTGGTTGTATCATAATATTTCCCAGTATGTTTAGAAAGGTGTAGTGGAAATCTTGGGTCATGGTGGGGGATCTGCAGCAAGCTATACAATTGGATTGCAGTCTTACTTAGTGTTAGTTGCACCAGGAGTATTTCAGATGCATTCTGTTGGGCAAGTAGCCTGGTGTTGTGAATATCCTTGGTGAACATGGACACTCCTCCACCTTTAGTGTTTTGGTCCTGGTTTGGTGGCCAACAGGTGTGGTAAGAGCTGTACCTGGTTTTGCAGGGGTGCTCTCTGGGGCCTTGGATCAGGTCTCTGTTACTGCACAGATATCGATGTTCTCCATTTTTAGGAGTGCCTAGTGACTGAATGGCCACAAAAGCACTAAGCCCTACACAGACACAACCAAACACACACAGAGTTTCACAGTTGACATGTCTAGGATTTGAACTCCTACCTACCTACTACATCGCACTAAAGCATTATGCAGTTACACAATGTGTCACAGAGCTTATTGGGCTACTCTTTCCCCAAAGGTGTATTTCAAAGTGAATGACATCAGCAGCCCTGCCAAAGTAGGGCAATGGAAATTGTAGTGAGTGTGAATGGCCTCAACAGCATCGTTCCCTACACAAACACAAACACACAAGGTTTTGCAGTTGCCATGTCTGGAAATAAAACTCCTACCTACCTAGTATATCACACTACAGCATTACGCAGTTATAGGATGTGCCACCGAGCTTATTGAGCTACTCCTTTCCCAAAGGTGTATTTCAAAGTGTATGACATCAGCATCCCTGCCAAAGTAGGGCAATTGATAGTGTAGTGAGTCTGAATGCCCTCAAAAGCATTGATCCCTAAACAGACAAACACACACACACAATGTTTTACAGTCACCATGTTTGGGATCAGAATTCCTACCTAACTAGTGCATCACACTACAGTAATACGCAGTTATAGCACATGCCATGGAGTTTACTGGGCTACTCCTTCTCCAAAGGTGTATTTCAAACTGAATGATATCAGCAGCCCTGCCAAAGTAGGGCAATGGATATTGTAGTGAGTGTGAATGGCCACAAAAGCATTGATCCCTACACAGACAAACACACAAAGTTGTACAGTTGCCATGTCTGGGATTAGAACTCCTACCTAAATAGTACATCATACTACAGCATTACGCAGTTATAGCACTTGCCACAGAGCTTACAGGGCTACTGCTTCTCCAAAGATGTATTTCAAGGTGAATGACATCAGCAGGCTTGCCAAAGTAGGGTACTGAGGAGTGTAGTGACTGTGAATGGCCACAAAGGCATTGATTCCTACACACACCCACACACACACACACACACACACACACACACACACACACACACACACACACACACACACACACACACACACACACACACACAAAATTGCCATGTCTGAGATTAGAACTCCTACCTAACTAGTACATCACACTATAGCATTATGCAGTTATAGCATGTGCCACAGAGCTTACAGGGCTTTTCCTTCCCCAAAGTTGTATTTCAAAGTGAATGTCATCAGCACGCTTGCCATAGCAGGGCAATGGGGAGTGCAGTATGTGTGCATGGGCCATAAACTATTCATCTGGAAGCAGACACACAACACTCAAGCACATGCAAGTTTATATTTCACAGATATGTGTATACAACTGCTAGATGAATACTGACTTGTACAGTCATGTTACACAGTTATCACAAGCACCACAGACACTGTAGTGCTGAGGGATGCAAATGTCTACAGTGATTGACATTTGCACATCATGTGGTTTTAGCCAATTGGATGTGTGCTGGGTGGGACAGGCCTCATGATGGGAGGCTCTTTGTCACTGTCTGTCACTCTTCCACACATCTATGTATGTGTAATGTTGGCTTATTATAGTGTGTTGTCCTTGGATATATGTGTGTATTCCTATCCAATGTGTGTGCAAAGCATGACTGGGTGCAATGTGCAGTGTGTGCACAAACATCTCTGACTGTCAGATATGTATAGTCCACTATTGTTGCCAGACATGGGCTTCATTTCTGGAAGTGTGGGAGCATGCCCACTATGACCTTTCAGTATTTTGTCAGACATGGGCTTTGTTTCTCTAAGTGTGGGAGCATGCCCAGTATGACCTTTTGTATTGAATGTGTGAATCCATTCCAGGTAGGTTGTACTCCAGTGCAGGCTTTTGTGTTCTAAACATACACCTAGCAACCTGTTTCTGCAGGATATCTGTAGGCCAGTTGACAATATGGGGTCAAACGGGGCAAAGGATAATGGGTTACTGTAGGTAATTCTGTCTGTGCTGCTTCTGCTACATGGTTTTGGTGTTTGCAGAGATATTCAGACATATGTACTGTTTTATACTGTGATGTTTTATGTCATCATCTACTGTCAGGTATACATATTTGCTTGCAGTAATTTCCTGGGGAACACAGGGTGAATGCAACTGTGTCCAGTATTGTGGTCTGCAGCCTACATATTCTTGCACAATCATGCCATTTTGGAGGGGAAGCTGCAGACACTTGCTGATGGGTCTGTGTAAATGGTTCAGCACCTTGGTAGAATGGTAGATGAGGATCCCAATCTTGTACATCTATCGATGTGACAGTATGGCCATATCAGGTTACCCAGAGGCAGGGGTCATATTTCTGGACATTACCCTTTCACATTGTGGTTTACAAGCAGGTTTGTAGCCACCCATTCCTGTGTTTGCAGGCAGGGATAGTATGTGCACACTGCTGAGTTTCAGACTTCACGCAACCCATGGTGTCAATGCTTCTACCCCCCTCTATTATTCTATCCTCTTCCAAACATTATGCAAACATTATCTGATAATTTCCCTATAGTTATAATTTCATCCCAGCAGTAATTTGGTGTTGGTCCACAGTTCATGCAGTAGGACATGGTGGACTTGTTACTGGGATTTGTCAACATGGCCTTGCATTTGGGTTCTGTGGACTGTGTTATGTTATTTGGGAGTCCATGGCATAACATACATTGGCAGTATGGGTGAGACACAGGCCTTTGACAGAGGACTGTAGGGCATTTGGTAGTGATGCAGGCCAGCTGTAGCAGGCCGTTGGATTGCGTCACTTCTACAGTCCCAGACTGCAAGCCACTATATTCCCCAGGGGTGACAGGGTAGGTGTGCAATGTGTTATTGTCAATAGTTTTTGTCATTATTGATCCAGTGGTGTGGATGCTGGCAGGGTGCTGCTTACAGCTAGGGACACACCTGCATGGGACACCTCTTCAGCATGCTGCATTCTGTGGGTATTTCCATACAGAGGTGGGATTCATATTGTACTGATTCCAAACAGCAGGGATAAGACCTGTGGGGTACCTGTGGGTGATGGTGGGGTGAGCTGGGTGCATGTGTGCTATGGACACTACTTGCATCTGACTCACAGATATATGTGAGGCATTCCACTTATGCTGGCTTGTGCAGAGACATCAGCAGTTTCTCAATACTTCATACCTGTGACCTTTGTGGTCTGCCAGTGTTTGGCCAGACGACATTGGTATTTCATACTACAAATCCAAATAATGTGCTGCTAACCTGTATGTACAATTCCAAAGGTGTGTCCATTTGACAGTAACATATTATACACTGTCTGGAGTGTTTCCACCTGTATACTGTTTGTATTTCTGGGCCCACATTCATGCCATGTCCATCTTTCAGATGATGACAGATATTATTTAAAAACAATTACCATAGCTTACTGCTGGAATGTGTTTTGCTGGGATGCATTGTATTTGGCACTGCAGTTGTTAGAACTTGGCCCTGTCCTCGGCAGTACTGGCCAATGACCACCAGGACAAATCTCACCATGCCTACATTCTAACCACTCTCACACAATATACAACATATACCAACCTAACACATGCAGCCCTGCATATTGTACACATGCTACAATCTATCCTGCTACTTTGGCCGACTCAGGTAATCTGTGCTCCACTGTTATTATACCTACAGATACATGTTACTACATTTCTACATAGGATTGTGGGGGGGGGGCGGTACACCTGACAACTGTACACATTTGCTATGACTGTACTGTTATTTCAGGTACTCCATTTCATTCTGTATTCTGACCTATCATGCAGACTAGAGGCGTATCAGTGTACCAGTATCAGTGTTCTTAGGTTTTATTGACCTACATTTCAGTTTCAGACTTCTTACCCTTCAGAACTAACATCTCACTGCCTGACCTGTTGTAGTCTGTCTGTGTAGGTCTGGAGGGGGGCTGTTCTCCATAGTCATTATTCAGAGGCCTTAGCACAGCCTTTCTTTGTTTGTCTATGCCTGTCCTGCTGGTTGAGACTGTTGTTGGGTGTGTGAGCTTCCCTGACTGGCATGTGTGTGCCCTATGGACACACATTTGGCCCACCACATTTCCTGCAGTGGGTTTTGTCACCTTGTCTTGTACTGGCTACTGTGGTGACATCAGTATTTGTTACAGATTTCATGCTGCCACTATAGGTGTCTGCTATCTGCTGGCATCCCATTTAGCCACCCAATTCCCTTGCATGCTCACATCCATACCATAGATCCAAGTAACAAAACATATTACTCCATTCAGCAATTGATAGGGTGAGTGACTTACCTTGTGGCTGTGCCAATACTGAGGATAGTGTTGGAGGGCTGACTGTCGGATGCACATAGTACACTCCCTATACATGGTTAAGCACAGGTAATGTCATGTTTGGCATCCCTTTTACTGTATGTGTGAGTCAGAGAGAGGTGTCATTCCCTGGGTTCCTAACATGTCAGTGTATGTACTATGTGTCGCCTCTTTGCCAAGGCCTGGGCATAATGGGCATGTCTCCTTCTGCCTACTGGGACAGGCTCAGGTTGTCCTCCTCTGAGTCACTCTGTGCTTGTGCAGGCCTTGGCAATGGTGGGGAGCTGTGTGGCCCTGCCCCATGCTGTCCTTGCTGCAACTGTTTCCGCAGGATCATATTGTGTAGCATGGCACATAGGATGACAA
This sequence comes from Protopterus annectens, assembly GCF_019279795.1. Classification (NCBI taxonomy): domain Eukaryota; kingdom Metazoa; phylum Chordata; order Ceratodontiformes; family Protopteridae; genus Protopterus; species Protopterus annectens. Next base: position 837,983,421 of record NC_056730.1, on the reverse strand, counting down.
TTTGGGTACATGTAGCTGGTGAGTACTGCAGGGCTCCACCGTATATGTCCAGGCACTGGATCCGTGACTTGAGCATCCCAAACACATGCTCTATTATGATTCTGGTCTGTGCATGTGCCTCATTATGGAGTTCTTGTTCGGGTGTGTGTGCATTTCTAATGGGTGTCAGCCCATGGCTCCAGTGTGTAACCAGCATCCCCCACTAGGTGGCCATAAGGGATGTCCCCATTGGCAAATCTCTGGTACAGCTGTGTCACATGCCAGATGTGGGAGTCATGATAGCTTCCAGGACAGCCAGCAGACAAATTCATTATAATGCCCTGGGCATCGCACATGACCTGGCAGTTGATGGAGGTGAAGCCCTTATGGTTGATGTAGTCTCTCTCCCCCTCACCAGGTGGTACTTTGATGTGTATGTGCGTGCAGTCTATAGCACCCACTACCTCAGGGTATTCTGCTATTTGGTGGAAGAGATGCATATTGCTGGTCAACGTCTCACGGCTGTTGTGGAAATATACATGCTCACCGGCTTGTGCTGACATGGCATCCAGGAACTGGTGGATGCCCTGGATGCTGATGCCTGTGAGACCCCCTTGATATCCCCAGTTGGCCTCCGGAAGGTAACTCTGGCTAGTATTCTTAGGCCTACACATACCTTGGAAGCAGGTCCCTGACCACCCTATAGTGCTCCACTATCTCCAGCTCGTGTAGCCCCTGGTAGGTTATGCTGGGTCTGTACACTTTTCTCCTTCTTCTCACTGTGGGTTGGTCATCAGCATTCTCATCCTCACCACCTTCAGCCTCTTCCACATGTTGATTTATGAGAACTAATGCAGTTCCTATCATTTTGTTGCTTTTGTCTGGTAAAATTTCCCTGCTTGTGTACACCGGTGGTGTAGAGTTTGTGGGAAAAACCAGAGGGAAAGGTGTTTGCATAGTTTATAGTAGTGTGCTGGGCTGGGCTGCTGCCTGTGTAATTGGCTGATTTTGATACATTTCACCTGCCAGCTATGCTAGTTCTCCTTTATTACCTTCCTACTGCTGTTTTTCCTTCCCATTGCCTTCCTGTTTAAGCCCAGAGGCGTGCCGGGCAAACACAGTGCTCAGATGTGCACTGAGCTGCTATTTCCTGGTTTACTTTTTTTTTTCATTTAAAACACAGTACCCGGCGCACACACTCACTTAGGCAATGTAAAGAGTGCTTGGCAGCTTCAGACACACCCCCTTGCTTAGCTCTGCTAATCTAAGGGCAAAACGAGCCACAAGGCTCCAATAAGTTTACGGTGTGCCTGAACCACACCTCTATGATGACAGCTAGCTCTTATGCTTGCACCATGGTCTTCCTGCACCTACATAGTTGGGTGCAGGCTAGCCATGAGGGGGAATCTGGGATTCAGTATCATTCCCCTCATTTGCATAGGATTGCCTGGTAATGCCTAGTTACAAGTCTGACACTGAACCTTCCCCCTTAGCAACCACTATTCACTGACCTTGTTGTCTTCTGCCTGCCATTTACTTTAATGGCAAGATTGTGATTTTGCAGGGAATGCTTTTTTCTGTGTTTTCTGTTATTTTCAAGCTGATCCCATTGGCGTGCCACTGCCCTACGTGTAAACAGTCAAAATCGACCAAAAAAAAAATAAATAAAAGTTTTTTTTTTTTTGCAACTGTTTTCCATGCCAGTGGCCATATATTTGGCCATTGGCATGCTTTACACATTATATACACCCTTTATTTGGAGCTGTCATGGCTCTGTTTTGTAGTTTGCAGAAATGTACTCAGTTACTAACGAGTACATTTCTGTAGATTACACTAGTCCTGCACGGCCAACTGCCAGCTTCCTGGATGGCAAATCTACCTCATTTGCATGATTTTCACCTGAAAATGAGGTAATTTGCATACAGGAGCTGTGTCCGTGCAGGAATAATGCAGGAGCGATCGTGCACATCCCAAGGGCTTGTTCCTGAACCTCTTGGCAGCCATATTGCCTCCAGCAGCTCCTGTACTATTCATGCATGCCATACAGAGCTTGCTGAATCCCGAGGAGTAACTATTACATCTGTAATAGTTTGTAAACAACTTACAATATCTCAGTATCCAGTCAAGTTATGCACATACTGTCAGCAGCATTTTATTCATCTAGCTGAGAGCTTTCATATGACGGTAAAGAGTTCTGTCTGTGTTACTTGGTTGTTGAGATATTTAGAAAAAAATAAAGACTATATATATATATATATATATATATATATATATATATATATTAATATCATTAAAAAACAGTTAATATCTCATCACCTGCACTAGACAGAGGTCAGATAGTAATGCAGTTGAGTTTACCATTCTGTAAGCTTTAAGACAAAATATTTTAAAACCTTGTACATTGCATAGTTTTGGAATTAATGATGCAAATATGAACAAGCAATTTTTGGCACCTAGAGGTGTCAGTAGGAGTTAACTGCAGATGTACCTGGAGGCATCATTCAGATGTAATGAATAAAATAAATAATCTAATAATAACTACACTTTTAAATGTCAACATTTACAGCAGTGCTATATGTGCTCCAGTGGTTTAGTCTTTTTCATGCAAAAAGATTCCATAAGTTGATGTCAGTCATCCATAATTCTGTATGGTGATGCTTGATTTTATGTCTTATATTCAAAATGTTGAAGTTTTTTGAAATGCTCATCCTACAGTCTCAGTCACTGAAGGGGTCTTCTCAGGTCCTCTGAGTAGTATCCCTAAGCAGTCAATTCATTTTATACATCATTTGCTGATAGAGGCCCATTATGCGCATGTACTTCCAAAAGAGAGTCCTCCATATGAAGTTCTGCCTGATGTACATCTTCAGCCAAAGAGTACCCAAAAGATCATCTGTTTGTCTTTGGATTTGGTACTTGTCATTTCTCACTTCCTGGATATGCACACAATCATCCGTCCTTCTCTAACTATGGATCCAGTCATTCCCTCCATCTAAACATATAGTTAAGGTCGTCCATCCATCCTTAGGTATGGATTTCTTTACCTGTCCTCCTTTAGGTATGTCTGTGATTAGACATGTATCTTTGGGTATGGTGCTAGTAATCCATACATCAATCCTTTGGTATTGCTCCGGCCATCCAGCCACATCCGAGTATGGCTTTGGACCCTTGGCCTGTCATTAAGTCACCCATTCTGTATCTAATGTTACATCACTTGCTAGGTGAGCACTTCAAATCTTGTTATTACTTCCCACATCCACTATGTACATTGGAGGTCATGTTCTTGAAGCAATGTGACCTGGTTTCTATGTTTTAGGCCTGTAAATACTATATGTGCTACATGTGACTGTCTCATGACAATACTTCTGTCTTGCTTCTCTGTCAAGGGGGCATGACAGATGTACAAGAGCTATCTGTGGAAGTCTCAGTAGTACAAATCAGTATTCCTGAGAACCACTTTCACTCTAACTTTACTTCATCATCTTCCCCACTGATGTACAAACATCGAGTTAGTTACAGGGTTATGGTAAGTGTCCCTCAACTGGGGGAGGTGTTTGGGGGCTGCTGCTTGCAGATAAATAAATATATATATATATATATATATATATATATATATATATATATATATATAAATAAGTAAGCTTTTTTTCTGGACTGCTGGAAATGGTTCTTAGAAATATGGTTTCTCAGCACTGGAACTCAAATAAATTATCTTCAATCAGTGGATATGATTACTGCAACCATTCTTTGATGGGTTTTTGAACATCATACTTCAGTACTCTAATCGTGGCCTGATATTTTGATTCATAAACACTACTGACACTGAACACCATTGATGTCTGCACCATATTTCAGTGTGCTTAGATAATGCTGAGTTACAGATATTGGTGGCTGGGGCCGATAGCTTCAATTGTTTCCTTCAGTGTTTGGATAAATCTCCCTTTTAACATATTCTTATAGGAACAACAAGCAGCAGATGTGAAGTACCTTAGGACATTTCATTTAAAAAATGTTTTAAACTCTTCTGAAGTAAATTGCTGGTCATTATCACTCACAGTCTGTTCTAGCAGGATTATCAAAAGGAATGTTGTTTGTAGCACTGAAGCTGTATTCTTTGTATTATATTCCATCAAAATATCCTCTGGCCATTTAGACTGTGCATCTGCAACAGTCAATAATACAGAGTCAATAAACCAACATGTGCTTGTGCATTTTGGGCAGTTTTGGACCTAGAACATCCTTATGCTAAATTTCCAATTTACTTGCCAATTAAAAACCACTACATAAAGCTTTCAGCCACAGAAATAATTTTCACAGTTTTAAGTAGCCCTATTATATGGTGTCCAAGAATATGGCACATAATTTAGCAGTTATTACCAGTAAAAAGTCACATCCTGGCACATAGGTTGGAACGAATTACCATTCTGCAGCTACAAAGTGTAGTTCTTGACATCTATTTTGTATACACAAATGCGTGCACCTTCCTCAAACTGCTGTCCATCAATTTGATGTTATTAACATTAATAATCTGACCACCCAATATTCCTGCTGTAACTTGTATATCTGAATATAACCCACATGAATCTCCATCCTACTGCATTGACTGTATAAACCTTATTATTATTTTGTACATATTGATGGGATACCTGGTTTTCATTGCATGTTTTAATTGAGCTCTCTGTAATCTCATTTAAATTTCAAGGAGCTTTTTTTCCTCAGGCCTCCAATGAAAAAAGTGCAACTCTGTCCAGTTTGACTTTCTCAACAAATAAAATGTCAATAAATAGACTTCCAAGATGGCTGAATACTGAATAACAGCTTAATTGCAGCTGTCCCAATGTGGAAACAGAAACTCAGAAAAGAGAGCCAGTGAATTTGTCTTTTTAGGTAAATTTCAGTCACTGGATAGTAAGTGCACTGCCTGGATGCCAGAAAAGAAGAAATTCAGAGAACCTGAAAGAAAATCAATCACAAAAGGTGAAGAGAAAACACTGACTTTGAATAATCTTGCAGCTGTTCAGCAAAAAGCAGTTCAAGCTTCAGCTTTGGTGCAAGACATGACTTCCAGTAATCTAGAGGAAAAATAAGTCAAATGTACTCAGAGCTGATAAAAATAAATAAAACACTGAATGAACATATCAACACAAATAACAAAAGGCTGGAAAAATGGAAGAAGCTTTAGACATATTTAGATGAACTGATAAAACTTAAGAGGTCAAAATGAAGAAAAGGCTGGCTGAGTATAACACGGCTCAAGAAGAGATGTTTCAAAAAATGGTAGAACTAGAGGGCACAGCATGTAGGGAAATCTGAAAATTTCTGCTGTACTCAAGAAACTGGGAGGAACAGACTGTATTAATTTTATGAAAGCACAAATAAGCAACTGGACTGGTATTCCACAACAGGAGTTGTTAACTGAAAGGGCACATTGTGTGCATGCTCTGAACCTGTTCATGAGAAAGCAGGCAAGCCCTTTAATAGTACAAAACTGGTAGCAGAACACAAATCAAGTCAAAACAGAGAAAAAATAAACCTTCTTCCTCAGAGGTTTTTACGAATAAAATGAAAGCGCACATCATAAAACGTTTTTGGAACACTTTATTTTGTAAGTACATATGGTTGATCCAGGAGCTCACAGTCAGAGTCTCTGCAGATGGGTTCTGTTCTCCTTTTAATAGTAAAACTGCAGTCCTATCAGCCAAAAGAGCTGATTCTGTCAAAACTGTGTCAGATGAGCAAAGTACTAAAAGTTAGAGACAGTAGGGTGTTTGTGGAAAATTATTGCACACTGTACACCTGGCAGAAGAGGAGTAAATTTATGCCAGCAATTAGGGAATGTTGGCTGAGAAGTGGGTATGAGATTCAAGTTGCTGTATCCATCTCCCTTCTGAATATTATTTTTTGGAGGGTCAAAGTTATTTTTTGATGCAGAGCATGTTAAGGAGGAAATACAAAAGTTTGTCCATCAAGAAGTGAACTATCAAACAGAAGGGGGTTCTGCTTCTTATTCTTCTGATAATAAAGCACACAGAGAATTTGCCAGTGAAACCTTTTTCAGTGTTCAAAGAAAATTACTTGAGAAACAGAGAGAAGAACAGGAGTTGACTAGAAGAACCACAATTGCATTGGAAAGGAATCCGAGACTGGATTTGGGAGATGGAGAACAGCATGAAGAAAACAAGCAACTGAGAAAGCAGTGAATTAATGTGGGATTACAAAGCATCAGTTACATTTGTGATATATGATGGAACAAGAAAACCTGGAAATATTAGACTTTTTAGTGGTGGGGTCCAAAGCATATGCCCTACTTCATCATGTCATTAATGTTTGGTAGAACATTAAGGAGAGGTAAGTGGAAGGAAACAAATGTTGTTCTTAACAGGATTTTTATAAAACATGACATATAATAAAGTAATAAAGTAAACTAAAGCTTTTGAAGTTATTTTAGCCTGCACAGGGATACTAAAGTAAACATGTACCCCCTCTGTTTCCTTCTTCTTTCATTCTTATTGTTCAGATTTAAGAAATGTAGGCACTGCATTGTAAAAAGAGAAGAAACCCTAGACAAAATACATTGTACAATGATGGTTATAATGATGACATAAGTAAAATTGATATGCTTTGTCTTACGTTTGCATAGGGGAATGACTAAATTAAGGCCATTGACTTGCTCTAATAACAAGTTTTAAGGAGAATGCAAGTAACTAAAAGAAAACTGAATATAATGACGTTTTTCTCTAGCAAATAAATGTTCACAGTGCAACAAGAGAAGCTTGTTTTTGAAAGCATTCAAGTTATTTCTACATCTGGGAGAGGAATAAAGTTAAGACAAAAACAACACTTACTGGAAGTAGAAGCACTGACTGTACCATGTGTCTTAGCATGAATAACCTTCACTATAGGTTAATTCAAGACTGTGGTGTGGCTGTCACTCTGGGACAATTGTTCCTATTAGGAGGGTTAAACATCATTATTTGAAGACATACACAATTTTGTGTGATAGCATTAATTTAGTAAGTTTTGGGGCTGTTTTAAAGGTGTTTTTGAAGTGAAACATAATAGTGGATGGTATGAGAGCTCAAAGTGAAACAGAAAAGTGAAACAGAAGTACAGAAGCCAAACTCAGCCCACTAAGAGTTTGACTTCTGTAGTCTACTTTAGCTTTTCAACCACACACACACACACACACACACACACACACACACACACACACACACACACACACACACAGTTTCAGAATGAGCAATCCCCCTAGCAGCAGCAGCAGTTGAAAGGTTTCCTTACCTCTCAACCATACCACTCCAACTCTTACCACAAGAAATCTGGACAGAGCCACAAGTAATGGGGGAACAACAAACCAAAAATAGGAATGGATTTAAAAATTGCTCTTATACACTTAGGAAGTTGCTAGAATGACATGGTTTCCATTAGCATGCATTTTTCACATTGCAGTCTCTTTTGCAATACTGCATCTACATACACAAGAGAAGTTATATAGGTACTAAACCAAGTGTGAATAATATTCTACACTGTCCACTAACTGCATTTCACAAACACTGTCAGTTAGTAGTTAGTCAATATTCCTACTGCTGAATGTGATTCACATCCTGGTCATATCACCCATGTCAAACAGCAACAAAACACTTGACTAATGCATCATTTTTAGATTATTAATACAATAAAATGAGTGTCCTCATGGGAAACTACTTAAAATCTTGCTATTGCATCCTATAAAACCTCCTTACTGTAAAAAACACAATTTACAGGTATACAGGAAACTGTTTAAAAAGCTATAAGCAAAATACTCAACAACAATTTTCATTACCAGCTGCAGATAAACAGCATCTCATTGTCTTTTTTTATATATGCTGTAGTATTTAAGGTAGATCACTTAACAGCTCAAATTTTCCACAATATAGGAATCACTTAAACAAAATTTACCAACTCTCAAGAGTCCCATAATGTGAATATTTTGGGGCAGTTCTATTAACTTTTGATGAGAAAGTTAAACAGCACTGTTATGCCTGATTGCCCAACCGATTTACTGTGCATTCAACCCAACAGCTAAATTTAGCTATACATACAGTTTATTATAAAGAACACCACACAACTTTGCTTTGTCAGTGTGCAAATTAATCTCTGGACTGTTAAAAGACTCCAGCGTTCAAAACTCCCCCCTCCCCCATCTACACCTCATCAGTAATGCAATGCAAAAAAGTGATTCAGTTATGCACTATACCTTAATATACTATTGTAAAAATCATTAATGCACCTGTAAGAAATGGCAGATTCTCCATAACTTTAGCTCTGTGACAGAGGTACAGAACAATCAGAAACTCAGCACTGGCACTAGGAAGGCCTGTCTTATACATTTTCTAAGATTCTAGGGGTAGAAGCTTACTGCAGCCAAATCTCTGCTGTCACAGATCCAGTGTAATAGTGAATATATACCCATGATGGCTATGATGTTAAAGACTTGGTCACATCTAACATACAGTCATTTAGTACACATGAATTAGATAATTTTGGCCTTGGGCTAGCAACCTGAAATAGTAACACCTAAACCTGCTACAGAAACAATGAGCACTGAAAGGTGCTCATTGTCTGAGACAGAGAGAGAATTAGATAATGAAAGTATACTACCACTGTCTATACATGTGTCGCTCTCATCGGGGGAGCCTTCATCTGATGACTTACCAAAATGTCTATTTTTACTACACACTGTCTATCAAGTACAACAACATGCAGCAATTCTCATACTGTGTCATCTTCACTGAAAGGCAACAAGATTCTGGTAAAAGAGCCTGCATAAAAAAAACTACATACTTTCTCAGCTGCATTCCTTTCCAAAAAATACCCAAACCCATTACATACACATGTAAGCATGTATACAGACAATATGTGCATCAGTGTGACAAGTGTTCAGACCATTCCTCTCAAACTCTTAGGGCAAGAAATACAGACAAAGCCTAAAATACTGTGGGGACAAAGGCCAAAAAATAGGGACAGATTTTAAATATTACACTAAAGAATAGCAGGATGTGTTCTATCATACATTTTCTGAAGTATATGAAGTCTGAAACTCAAATGTACATAATTACTTAGTGACTCTAATCCTCTGGGATTTGTCAGAAAACCACAAACCTTATGAGAAAGACAACCACAACATAAGGCAAAAATCTGGACCGTTAAGAGATATGGTTCAGACACATACCCTGCTTTAAATAGTACACCCCTGTCTTATTATGATGCCCCATTTACAGGACTGAAACTTCAAAGCAGTCAAACCTCCACAGCTTAATCCTTGCACCATGAATGATAAAATTCAAGTAGCTCCCAGCAAGGTAGTCTGTCTGGTGAAATCACAGAAGCTCAGAAACCTACAAAGTCACAAGATCTCATGCAAAAAAGCTTTATGTTTGAAAGTATTTTTTATGCCACTCTCCACTTTTTATACCCCTCTAGGTTAGATCAAACCAGCACAGATTTCCTCAAATACCCGCAAATATGTGTGTTATATTTAAAAAGCGTGTATCTATGTACATGAATACATAAATATACGAGATGTCTAAAACAGTGTTCAACAAACAGGTACTAATGGTACCAATACTCGTTAAACTAGATGACAGCCAACCTTCCACCTGCCTGTACAGCAAAGCTGAGTAAAAAATGGTACCAGTCTTACAGTGTCATTAGCTATGACCTTTGCATGTGCAGATTTTGGCAGCTGCAAGTTTATGGTAAACTTATGACAGCACAGGTTTCATCCTTCAGACAAGACATTACACACAAGTTCAGTCTACTGGAGTTAGTGGTATGTAAGGTGGATGTGAAAGATCCCATGAAACCTATAAAATAGTCCTATAAAAGAATGTGCATGGTCGTCACACAGTAGAAGTGAAACTTGTGTAAGGAAGTGCGAATGAAAGCAGATGGTACTTTACAGTATAAGCTTCTTCACACTTCCTTACAGAAGTTTCACTTCGGGGGGGGGCAGAGCCTAGCTGGCCAACTGTGAGCAGTGAATTTTGAGGGCTCCATAAACTAGTATAATAATATAGGACATTTTTATTATTTTCAAGATTAAAATTTCAGAAGTCTATAGATAAACTACTAAACTACATAAATATCAATTTTGGTGGAGATATACAAAAATATTCCTGTCAAGTAACTTGGAGGTATATTGAGTCACTGAATATGAACAACTCAAGGAATTCTCATCCAGATGCTGCTTTCAAAAAAGAACTGCAATTGATGACATCTACCTTACAGGAACTATCTTTGAAGATGGATGGGTTTAAAAATTACATAGAAAACCTCAGATTAAATTCCCCAAAACAGACTGATACTCAAGGAACTATTACAGCAACACCATACAAAAATAGCAAATATAGAGACTTCTCTGACATTGAAGGGAGACTCAAAGAGGAAGAATTCCAAAAAGAATTTCTGCTTAAACAGAATACATGGCTGCTTAACAAAATAGATGACTTAGAAAACAGGGACAGGAGAAACAACATAAGGATCTTTGGTCTGCCTGAAAACACTGAAGGAGAAGACATGATTTCATTCTTAACCTGGATTCCTGAATTTTTAGACTTGAAAGAAGGACTTTCATTTGGAATTGAAAGGGCACATAGAGCACTGAGGAAACCTACTTCTAATTCAACAAATACTCCTCCCATATCCATAGTTACACAATTTCTTTCATTTCTGGACAAGGAAATAATATTAAAATCTGCTTGGAGAAAATCACCCTTAAAATATAATCAAAGCCTGATAAGGTTTGACAATGATTATTCTTCCAGAATACTAGAACAAAGGAAAAAGTCTGGCCAATGCAAAAACTGTTGAAACAAAACAACATTAAAGCACAGCTGGCCTTTTCAGCCAAGATAAAATACTTTTTGCCAATGAGATGAGAACCTTTAATGACTTAAAAGAAGCTACTATATTTATCAAAAACAACAACATAGTGTCTATCCCAGATGAAATGGAATGGATGGCCCCTACTCTTAAAAGAATAAAAGAAACAAATCCTTGTACTGATGCTAGAAAGAAGAAACAAAAAACTGATTCCAAGATAGCTGTCCCAAAAAAAAATAACTCTTACAACTACATATCTCAAAGTATCAACTGATATGGTACATCACTTGTCATTAGTTTTTATTTAAAAAAAGAATGGATTCTTAAACAACTGAGAAACAGTAATGATTTATTCAGAATGTTCAAGGAGTCCAATAATTCTTCAGAAACAAAGGTAGGTCAAGATGGGTTACTATTTACATTATATATAAGCTAAACAAAGCAACATATAATACAAACATAGATGTTTCTATTCCCCTGCTTGAACTCAATGAATACTTATCTTGTTCATTTTTCACTGATTTTACTTATAATAATTTAAGTAATTAATTAACTAATTCAACAAGGTACCATTCATCAGAGTTCAGACTCAAATGTAACAAATTAACATAATATATAACAGCAGTAACAGTAGAGTGTTTTGAAAACAAATGCCGTCATGGAGACCGTCATGGAGACTAATGCCTTCTTCAGTTAAAGTATGATTTAGAAATGTCATGTATATCTTGGTTAAATAATAGTAGCAAGCTCTTAGTACAAATGTTATCATTATTCTGTCTAAATATAGTTAATATTAATTATGGCAGGTATCACAGCTACGAGTGCTGTTTGATTAATCCTGATATGGTGAGCATGGATGCAGCTGTGTCTGGTAGCTAGTACAAATGTCATTATTATTCTCTCTAAATATAGTTAATATCAATTATGGAAGGTATCATAGCTTCGAGTGCTGTTTGATCAATCCTGATACGGTGTGTGTGGATGTAGCCGTGTCTGGCAGCTAGTACAAATGTCATTATTATTCTGTCTAAACATAATTAATATAAATTATGGCAGGTATCATAGCTTTGAGTGCTGTTTAATTAAGCCTAATATGGTCTATGTGGATGCAGCTGTGTCTGGCAGCTGTTATATGTTGCCATTTGTCTCCGGGAAGCTGTGGGTTGTGGCTTGTGATCGAGGTTTACTGATGCATGTGTATTAGGAAGATACATTTGGTGTTTTAGCCTAGATCCAGGGGAAGGGGGTGGATAGAACTGTGATTTGAGATACTTTGGCAGTGAATGGTTTGTTTGTACATCTGCTAAGTGAGAGGTGGGAGATCTGGAGGAGTGTGTTGTCTCTTGTTGTGGCAGCTTGTTGGGAGGTTTTTTTATCTGTTTGCTCTCTGTTCTTTTCCTGGATGCTGCCTTGCTGAAAGGGAGGGAATTTAAGCTTAAAGCTGCAGTTAAGTGAAGTTTTGCCTCAGCTGTACCACGAGCCTCTGGTATGCAGTACACAGACACACTAACAGAAACAGATGCTCCCAGGTTGCTATGGTAACGGAGACAGAGTGACGATAATGCTTAATCAGCAATGACGTTTTTGGTTTAAAAAAAAAAAAAATTATATATATATATATATATATATATATATATATATATATATATATATATATATAAAACAGCTGTTTTAAACCACATGTACACATACTGATGGTCTCCTAACATTTCCTTTAGCTCATTATCATTCTTGATAAAATATATAAATAAATAAATAATAAGCACAATTTTATATTTAAAATGTATTTTGGTCCAAACACATTACTGTAAAAGACTAAGAGCACTTCTTGTGCAGTACCCTTTGCAGTGGCCTGGGAGGTGAGCTTGCTCAGATGTGTTGGCCATATGGGGATAGCTGATTTTAGGGGTGTTTGGGGTTGCCGGGAAGTGCTAGAGAGTCATCAGATTTCCTTCGTGGAAATATCTGTGGGAATGGAAAGTGTGTTGAGTGGTTCATAGCAGAGTGGCCACTGCATGAAACAGGTTGGTAAAATGGTTTTTAATGGTTAGGTGTTTGCCCTTACAAACACAAGGTGCAGGAGTGAGTCACTCACAAGGGATAATTGGCTAAGCTTAAAATGGCTCTCAAGAGCAGATAGCTTAGTACTAACCTATGAACCTATGAACCTATGGAACAGGACAGATATTGGTTTGGATATTTTAAGAACAGCCTGGAAACACACCACATGAACTAGTGAATGGTATTCTGGCAAAACTGGATGGGCATTTTTGCCCATGCTTGAAGTACTGATATGTGTGTATGTAAGGATGAATATAGCAAATAAGAAACTAGAAGGGTGTCATAATTTAAAGTCTATGGACTGCATAAACATGCTTGGAAGGAGCTAATAATAAGAATAAACATTACAGCTTGTGGTCTCTCAAATAACTAAGCAGCAGTCAAAAAAACACACACACAATAGTTATGCAATGTATGATTTTAGTAAATCTAGACATAAAATATACAATCGTCATATAAGATGAAGCAGTCTGCTGAATTTAGATATTAAAGACAGGATTTAATAACATGGGCTTGTGTATATAATAACACTACTGCCTTAACTTGTCATAAATGGCATACACTACATTGAACATCAACAGGAATGATTTTCTTATATAAGTAAATATGCATAACAAGTCATGTAATTGCTTTAACTTGAATTGTAGTTTTTGTAACCCATCTTGACCATATATAATACTTAAGTGATTACCAAGGTAACTAAGGTTTTATACAATACATCAAACTGACAAAGTTATTCAAGAGAAACAATAGAAGCCTGAACTTGAAATGTCACAAAATGTAACAATCATATTATGAACAAATAGTGTTAAATTGACAATAGACAGTTTAATAACATGGGCTTGTGTATAATAACACTATTGTTTTAACTTGTCATAAATGACATAGACTACATTGAACATCAAGGGGAGGCACAATGATTTTCTCATATAAGTAAATGTGCATAACAAGTCATATAATTGCTTTAACTTGAATTGTGGTTTTGTAATACATCTTGACCATACATAATATTTAAGCTGGTACCAAGGTAACTAATGTTTTATACATATCAAACTGACAAAGTTGTTCAAGGGAAACAATAGAAGCCAGAACTAGGAATGTCACAGAATGTAACAATCACATTCTGAACAATAGTATTAAATTGACAATAAGCACTCAGTTTAACCTTAGCTGATTATACAAAATAGATTATTGCCATTTAAATCTAAAACTTTTCAGTATATGCCATAAAATGGCAATTTATGAACATGGAAAGGGAATTTGTAATCATTAATCAAAATAAGTGAATTTGTTGTATTTAACGCATAATTTCACTCATTTTGTAATAAGAAATGGCAGATATGAAAATCCTTATGTGTAGGAAATGGGGGGGATGAGGGATGCACTGATAATTAAAATGCACTAACTTTTATCAATGTTTACATAAAACAAACTTGATGCTTTAACTAAGTTAGCAACAAAGTGATTACTTAAATGCTGGCAAACAATGAAATATAACTGCTGATATATCTAGTAAAATACATTGTATTATAAACATTAGGTATAAATATTATTACCATCTATTTATATTAAGTAATAAGTTTTGAAAGACTTCGTCAATAAGGGTGAATATGTTAAATAACTGTGTGGTATAATCTTTTACTGAGGTTTTATATATGATACATCCTAATTTACTATGATTGAATTGCTTGTCATCTTTCATGTAAATATTAATTGTTTATACAATAAGTAAACATTTATATTGTATTAGAATTCTGTCTAATCTACAATAGTACTATATCTGTTCAAAATAATATAAATATTGCTTATTCATATTACAAATATTCTCCATATGATAATTCAATTTATGGAGCACAGATGTTCTGGATTGTCAAGGTATGAGTGATAATCTGATAGACTTAGGTTTATCCATCAGATTAGGAATGATTTTCATTCCATGGCTAGTGCAGATCTTAGTTTATTTAACATTTATTAGTTTAAATTTGTTATTTCACAAAAACATTTTTAGTATGTCTGACCAAAACATCACTTTATTGGTAAACACTCAAAGTATAAAACTGATAATTTCCTTTAAAAGCTCTAACATATACTTTATAGTTATCAGAGGAAAATGTTTAATAGTCAAAATAAAACCAAAAATACATAGTCTAAATAATCTAAGATGGATTTAACTTTATTATTTTAAATACCAATGGCTTAAACAATCCTAGCAAGAGATCAAATCTACTGAAATATTTAAAACTGAACAAAGCACAAATTATTCTTCCTTCAAGAAACTCATTTCAAACCAAATGACAATTACAAATGGAATCCTAAGGACTATATGATATTGGCACAATCCACTTATAAGACAAAGAAAAAAGGGGTAACAATTTTATGGAAAGCAAATGTGATTAACTGAGAAATCATTTATAAGTATGAAGATAAAGAAGGCCTTATGGCATTAGTAATAGTTAAATATAATAACAGAATATGGACCCTAGCCAAGCTATACTGGTTCCCAGGCATTGGATCAGGAACTGTTAAAAAACACTTGGATTTCATTTCCAATAATTATAAAGGCAACTTAATATTAGGAGGAGATTTTAACTGTATATTTGATATTTCTGAAACTACAAATAAAAGACTGCTGTGTACATCTGCTGTATCAAAAGCTTTAAACAAGTAGGTAGAATCATTTCATCTTGTAGATACTTTCAAATTTAAAGAAGATAAATCCTTGTTGTTTTCCCATCAAGATCACAGATTTGGTACCTGAACTAGAATAGATAAAATATTTGCTGCCCATGACTTACACACTAAAATCATTAATTTCTCAATCACTCCCTGCCCCTTTTCAGACCACAATTCATTGATACTAAAACTTCAAAATGGGTACAAACCATTAATCTTTAACTCCAGAATTCCAGCATATATAACTAAAATTAAAGAGTTCAAACCCTGGTTATTATCTGAATTACAGTTCTTCTTAGATATTAATTACACCACAGAGATAAATAAAATAATGACATGGGACTCATTAAAAGGTTACATATATGGTAAAACCCTAACTTGGTATAAAAAATCAGAGAATGGGATTCTGAATTATTAGATCTACAATCCAAACCTTTGTCAGTAAAAGCTGAAAAAAATCAAAATCATTTCGAGATGAAAAAAAAGTAGAAGTATTAAACAATAAATACAACAAAATTCTAACACATAAAACTAGTTTAGCTTTAGACAAACTAAAAATTAATACCTTGGCCACTACTCCCAAATATCTACATAATTTATCCACAAGAATCAAAATACAATCAAAAGCTAATAACATTAAAAGTATCATCCATGAAAAGAAAGGGAAAAATGTCTCGGATACAGGTGACATTCTTGATGCCTATAGAAATCACTATATGGAGCATTTCCAAAAAGAAAATATACATATTGATCAATTAAATCTAGATGAAAAATATTCTAATATAAAAAATACCAGAAAAATTAAAACTAGATATGCAAGTACCCATATCCTACAAAGAAATTACAGATATAATAAAAGAGGGTAAAAATAATAAAGCTCCAGGTATAGATGGCATAATTATGGAAATATATAAACTTTTTCCTTCAAAGATACTATCCCTCTTCCATAAAACTCTATTAGAAATTCAGTCATAAGCTTTAATACCACCTTCTTGGAGATATTCCTTAATCACACCAATCCTAAAGGAAAACAAATCCCCAAACCTCTGTACCTCATATAGACCTATATCATTATTAAATAATGACTATAAGATATTTATGACAATATTAACTAACAGAATGAAAAGACCACTATCCAAAACAATAAATAATGATCAAACTGGATTTATATATCATAGACACACACATGACAATATTATAAGGATAATTTCTCTTATAGATTATGTTAATAAAGAAAACAAAGAAACACTAATAATAGGCTTGGATATAGAGAAAGCCTTTGATTCCCTAAATTGGGACTATTTATTCAAAATTCTGGCATTATTTGAATTCCCTCCTTCCTTTGTTCATCTACTAAAGAAAATATATACAAATAATTTAGCATATGTTAAGCTAGGACCTTTAACCTCTGAATCTATACATATAACAAAGGGGACTAAACAAGGATGTCCCATGTCACCAGTTCTATTTGGTTTGGCTATTGAAATATTGGCAGATTCAATACGTAACAATACAAAAATCAAAGGAGTAGATGTTTATGAACAATACAATTCTAAAGTAATGCTCTTTGCTGATGACATATTATTAACATTATCCAATATAAAGGAGACATTAGAAGAATTAGATATTTTAATTAACACATTTTACAGGACTTCAGGACTCCATTTCAATAAATCAAAATCAAAAAAATTACTTTTAAATAAAAAATGATTTGCAGATGAAGGGGAATCACATTACAGGGAATCAAGAATCTACATTAAAATATCTAGGAATTGAGTTATGCATGGATGATAATGAATTAGTTTTAAAAAACTACAATAATATCATCAATACAATTAAAAAAATCTCTATGGAAAAGTGGAACAAAATAATATTAACATTTGAAGATAGACTACAGTTAATAAAAATGGTATTGCTACCCAAGATTCTCTATGTAGCTTTGGCAATACAACTGTTACCAGAAAGGAATATACTCAAAGAAATAAACTCATGCCTAATACAATTTTTATGGTTTCCCAAAAGAAACAGAATAGCTTTAATGCATCATATCAGACCATGGAAACAGGGAGGATTAAACTTTCCTGATATAGAAACATATATAAAAGCATCAATATCTAAAACCATCTCAGACTGTATAAGTCCAAATTATTCTGCAAATTGGAAAGAATTACTAACTGCAATATCAATAAATTAATTTGATTTACAAAAACAATTTCAAATAACAGATAAAAACATTTTGCCATGGCACATGTTATGTATTAGTATGCAATATAACATAATTAAGCCCACTAAAACTTGTATGCTTAATTACATTGACTCATTTAGGAAAAGTATTAATGCAAATATAGATTTAAAAGTCTGGTTTGATCTCTTAACACAAGTCATAGTTACAAAGAGCTATCCACATAAAATATACAGAGAAATAATTAATTCCTGGGTACAGAGTGGATTTGTTTGTCGGTTTCAATGAATCAAAGAACTAAAAGTTCTGGATATGCAAACAATAGAAACAACATACAAAATTCCACAACAAGATTGGCTAACTATGCAAAGCATTCTGACATATTTGCAAGATTTATGCAGAATAATTAGTAATTATTCATTTAAAGAAATACCTAAACTTATGAAATACCTGTATGAAATCATATGTAATGATTATGACATGGGAAATAGTATTTCAAATTTTTACAAGATATTGATACATTATAAAACACCCAAATCCTCATATTGTAATTATATAACAAAAGGACACTCATTACAGCTAACTGAGAAATTAAATCATATATTTTATTATCAATAAAACATACATCCTTTATACAATACTGGAACATTTTTAATTGAAAATGCTTGCAAAGAGCATTCTTAACGCCAGATAAAATTACTAAAATTAATTATTCCACAAAGGGAATATGTTGAAGATGTTAGCAAATACACAATGCAAATTGGAATCACATTTTTTCGACTGTGTTAAAATTAAGCTATTTTGGGATGGTATTAAAAACGTTTTACAAGCTTTATTTAATGAATCATTCAACTTATCTAAAGCTCTAGTATTATTAAATGTGTATGAAAGTCCTCATTTGAATGAGTGAAATAAGTATCTAATATGGACAATACTTGCAATCTCAAGGAAGTGTATAACAAGAAGGTGGAATACCGACTTTGGAAAACGTGTACAGCCTACTGAAGACCACAGCATTGTTGGAAATTAAAATTAAAGAATTAAGGCTTCATCCTAAGCCATTTATTAACAATCCATGGAAAAAAATCTAATAATTGATTGACACTTTACAATAACTAAACAGATATAGTCTGATAACTGGATTGTTATACCTCTAAAGTGATTGTATATATTGAGCTCTGTTATGGTGTCAGGCTGATGTAAATAGTGTATATAGTTATTAAGATGTTATATACAAATACTATGGAATTTATTCAGCTGTATTTGAAAAATAAAAAAATTTTGAGGAAAGAAAAGAAGTTTCACTTCTACCATGCATGGCAATCACACACACTTTTTTTTGTCTAAGGGTATTCATTAAAACAAAAAGACTTAAAAGATTTGACATAGGTTCAAATTGATATAACAAGAAACAACTGTATAAAAGAACAACCCTCCAAACATTAATGAATGCATGTAATACAAAAGTTGAAACTAGACATTTTAAAAAAGCTGATATACATAACAGGTAGGATTAATAACTTTTACCATAATGGCATCTTTTAACATATTATCTTTGAATGTGAATGGTCTCAAGTATATACAAAAAAGAAAGAATAGGGAACTATATTAAGAAATGCAGACTGCAAATATCTATGCTACAGGAGACACATTTGGTGTGTGAATTTGATAAAGATAGGAATTCAGAATGGTTATTCTACAGAATGTCTGGGACAAATGAAAAGGGAAGTATTCATACTAGGTGAGAGAGGAACTTCAATAGTCATAGAAGAGAAAAAAAAATGATAATAATAGCAGATTTGTTGTAGTATGGGGCAACTGGCAAGGGAGGAGGATTACGCTGGTGTTTATTTATATTCCACCAAAAACTGTTACAATGGAGCTTAAGAAAAGTCTGGTAGAAATAATTAGCTTTCAACAGGGAATATAACTTATAGGTGAGAAATGGAATTTGATTTGCAACAGTGAGGATGTATCTGAGGGGCCTAGAAGAGAAAATACAACAAAACAGGGTAGATTTTTGAAGAAATTTATGAAAATATTTGGTATGGAAGATGTGAATTCAGTAGTAGGTGTATGGAGAGAAATGACATATTATTTTCCAAGGTACAAAAACTGGGCTAGGCTAGACAGAAATTATATTTTACAGGAATATGTGCATTTATTTGAAAGTTTTGATGAACATCCAATAACTATTTCAGATCACACACCAATAATAACTAAAATAGCAATGCAGGTTAATGAAACAAAAATGAGACATTGGTGCTTTCCCCATCTATCTGTTAAAAAGAAAGGAATTTAAGGAATGGGTAGTGGAAATTGTTTGGGAGTTATTAGGAAAGGTAGAAATGTATTTTGAAACTACAGCTATGGAGTGGAATACAATTAAAACAGACTTTAAAAACAGTGCGGAAATAGGAGGAAAAAGAAATATGGTTAAGAAGTAGCAAGAATTATTTACAGGGGCTGACAAAGGTTAAAGTCTTACAGAATAAGGGGAATCTCACAGGACAAGAAGAGGTGGAGTTGCAGAGTGTTAAATAGAAAACAAGGAGCTACCTTGATAATATGCATTAGTTTAAAAAGATTGCTGTTAAGAAACTTTTTTGATAACAACTCCAGAGCACAAACATTTTTAGCACAACAACTCAGGCAACAGAAAGAAAGGGTTCTTGCCAAGCTCTGGGTGCCTACAATAAGGAAAGTAAACAGAGACCCTGTAGAGGATTAGAAATATTTTAGAAATGTTATAGAAATCTGTATAAAGCAGTGTAATGTGAAAATCAAGAAAAAGTACAAATGGAAATGTTTATGGAAGAATTAAATATGCCAAGCTTAGAAGTAGATGAGGCTCAATTACTAACAGTTAGAATAGGAGGAGATGAGATAAAAATGGTGATGTATAATGAATATACAGGAAAGTCCACAGTACCAGATGGTATTCCTTTTGAGGTTTGAGAGCTAGGAGGGAAGAAGGTTTTATTTAACAGTATTTTAAAAGCACCAATATCCTGGAAGAAAGCGGTGGGGGGCTGTAATACATAAAGATGGTAAAGACCCATCAGATCCAGCTTCATATAGGCCCATTTCAATTCTATACCAGGATTAGAAAGTGTTTATGTCTATAATAGCTAAAAATGCAAAGGTGATGTCAAAATTGATAGATATGGATTAATGTGGTTTGTGGAGGGGAGACAAACATTTGACAACATTAATACAACAATAATGATCCAGAGGGAAGCAGAATGTAAGAAAATCCCACTGTTGTTTCTGGATCTTGATTATAGAAAGCATTCAACAGAGTAAGCTGAGATTTTATGAGTAGGGCAATGGAAGCATATGAGTTCTCTGATAAGACTGCACGGTTGATTAGAAAGATACACGAGGGATCACAGACAAAAGTTAAAGTTGGAGGGTTCTTCTTTGATAAGTTCTGTTTGAGAAGAGGAACCAGACAGGGGTGTCCTATTTCCTCTTTGTTATTTGCATTATATTTAGAACCACTGACAAAGAAAATAAGGGGCTCAGAAATGCAAGCATATAATTAGTATGGTAATAATAAAAGTTGGCTTTATTTATAGATGATATTATTTTGTACCTGATAAAACCAGAACAGAACATTCCAGTTTTGTGGAACATTCTGAGACAGTTTACATCTATTGCTTTTTTTCTTTAATCTTCATTAATTCTGTATCCCAAAAAGACTTGAAACTATGTATCCACACACAAATTAGTTCAGCAATACACACATTTATGGGGACATAATAAAATGATGTACTTAAGAGTATGGATTAAAAATTATTCTGTTATGTCAGCTAATGATATGTGGGGAAAAGACTAAACAAAAGATAACAGAAATTGAGAAAATGGAAGCTCTATTTTATGGATATGGATGGCAAGATACAAGCAGATAAACTATGTTTAGTCCCTTTAGTTTTGTACACAGGTCAGGCATATTTTATCAATGAGATAAAAAGTTTTGGATAGCAATTAATAAAGACTTAAAGGATTTATCTAGGAGGGGAAGATAACAGGAGCTAAGTGGGATAAGCTGATCTTTCCAATAGAACAAGGTGGTTTGGGTAATCCCTATTTGAAGGCTATTTTAGAGTTACACAATTAAGACTTCTATGCATAGCACAAGCAGAAAGCTATAATTCAAAATGGAAAGGAAAGATGAAATGAGGGAGAAGCTCAAGAAACTAGGAGAAACTAGGATTTTAGATGCAGATCCCTAAAATGAATAGCAATAACCATACAGAATATTATATTCATAAATCAGTGGAAAGTATTCTAAGAACTAAGCCAACAAAGGGATGGAGAAAGGAGATTTTGATAACAAAGATGACTGCAATTATGGATACAGAGAATAGGAAAGAGGGGGCTAGAAATTACTGGAGAAAACTGGCAAAGAAATAAAAATAGAGGTCTCCTAAGCAAAAGGCCAGCATTGGCAGAGTTTTTATTACAATGTAGAACAGAAGGTGTTGTTAAGAAAGGGATAATTAGCAGGGCATACAAAATATTGCATATGTATAGGAATAAATCAGAGGAGGTTAGAAAGGATTGGGAAGAGAGATTAGCTCAGTAATTTACAAATAAACAATGGTGGGATATATGTATGGCTCCCAAATATGCAACAAAGTCTAGAAGATTTTTCTTGGAAGTGTCTACATGGGTATTTTTAATCCCCAAGCAAACTCCAAATATTTTTTCCTCAGGTAGACTGCAAATATTGGAGGGATGATGGGGAAGACCGAGATAATTGGGAACTAATTTTTTGTGAGTGTAATGAGTTGGCTGGCTTTAAAAATTCCCTGAAGACTACTCTATCAGAAATACTAGGTGAGCAAATTGGTGTATCTAAGGAAATGATTTTTTGAGCTGTGATACACAATTAGAATTGACAAGATATAGTAAGCCCTGGCTGAGTTTAATTCTAGTGGCTGCCAAAAAAACAATTACTAGGAAAATGGAAGTCAAAGTCTAAAACAACTTTACTAGAAGTAGTAAATATAATCTCAGATATAAAACAACTAGAAGTGGGATCTTTAGAAAAGTGTAAGAGCAAATTGCATAGAGAAATAGGAATTGTGGGAATAATACATGCAGAATACTATTTTGAAGGAGGAATGAGGTTTAATGGAAGGCAGGAAATGAATGAGCTATGTAATGTTTGACTAACAACGAATGGATAGATTATAGTGATGCAACTGAAAATATGTCAATATAGTTTGTTTCCATTTATATAAATCTATGATTATGTATGTCATAAGTGATAATTTAATAAAGATATTTCTTATTTTAAAAATGTCAAAAATAAAGAAATAAATACAAGTAGTAATAATGTGGATATTTTATCCTTCCTTACTGCAAATACATCATATTCTTACAACAGTACTAGGTCACTTATGTAATTCTTCTATGTCTTATGAGGCCAACACCAGCTAATGCTACAACCAGATGAAATAAAGCTGTCAAATCTTTGACCAGATAAAACAACAAATAAAAACATTTTTGCAAGCCCCATACACCCCAGTGAAACTTGTTTTAGACCATAACCTTTTATTTAAGTATATTAACCCCACTAGCACCTTTGTGGAAAAAATTAAAAGCAAAAATACTTTGAACCACTGTTGATGTAGAAATAGAACCAAACCAGCAGTGATTTCATATGAGAAACAGCAAATGATCAGTTACAGAATGAGAAATTGAATTTGACTAATTGAAACCTCAATTGTATCAAACACCCTTGTTATTGTGTGAGTAGATCCAGTCTGCGATGAAGCTTGTAGTAATTGTCCCTTGTCATTTCTAAAAAAAGGGAAAACCATGGTTGACTGGACCAGGAGGGAGTCAGCACAATGATCTTGGGGAACTCCTTCTGAATCTTCATAAGTACCCTGGATATTAGTGGAAAGGACGGAAAGCATACAAGAACATTCCTGTCCAAGGAAAAGAAAAGACATCTGTCTTCCAGGCCTTCCTGCATGGAGTTCTGGAACAGAATATTGCCAGTTGATAGTTCATAGAGGAGGCAAAAAGTTCCATGTGAGGAGCTCCCCATAGATAGATCAAATCTTGGAAGACCCCATGATCTAATTTCCATTCATGACAGTCTGCCCTGATCCTGTTCAACTTGTCTGCAACACGATTTTGCTCTGACAAAATGTACAATCCCTGTAAAGTGAGATTGTGCTATGAAGCTATATCCCAAGCTAACATGACTAGTCTACAAAAGGGGTACAACCTGGTTTCCCCTCATTTGTTAATGTACCACATGGCTCTGGTGTTGTCTGTAACCACTTGACCCCAGGGACCAAAGATGGTTCAGAGAATTGCGTGTCTTGATCAGGGCAAGCATCTCCTTGATATTTATGTGCTTGCATCAGTCCTAAGTGTCTCACACCCCTTGCCATTTTATCCTCCTGAAACTGCTCCCTAAGCAAAATCAAAAGCATCTGTGGTGACATACTATAGTATAGTGGTACTATTTGATATACAAAGTTTATCCTAATTACATGCCAAGATATTTCACTGTATGTTCCTATTTTTCAAGGACCTTTGTTGTGATCTTCAATGTATGCAGGCTGAGAGGTATGGTTGTGTGTAAGAGTTATTGTCAGAAATTAGTATGATTTTGGCTATAGCTAACCCTACCTGTTGACTCAGAAAGTATGATATTTTGTAGCACAACTTTAATTGTGCCATAGTTTTCAGCATTGTGGTATCTATGGTTAACTTAAATGATAGCATAGAGACAATTGTCAAGCTTAAGTATTTCTGGTGGGTCACATTTGATTATTAAACATATCATGTAGTTTAAGAGTGATAGGCTTATGAGTATTTGAGAGCTAGCAAATTAGTAATTTACTTTATATATGTCCAGTTACACAGCTCTGTGAAGTCAGTTTCTATTGTTTGCTGCAGGTTGTTAACATTTTTGCCAAAGTTTAATAAGAAAATATCATATGTACAAACAGATAGATTTCCTTCAAGCAGCTCTACTGTTATGTCATTTGAACAAGAATGAGAATAAAAGTGGTTCTAAAATGGAGTCCTGGGGATTACAGAATAAAAGGTTCCTATATCTAAGTAGGTCTTATCTGCAGAACCATGGAACAGACTGCTGGTTAAGTAACGGTACATCCATATAGTAGTTCCTGTGACAAAGCATATCTGTTCCCGTTCATGGAGCAAGAGGTTCTGGTCTAGACTTGCAAATGTACGTGCCATGTCCAAAAAGAGTCCAGCAGTCCACAGACTGTCACTCATGTTATAATATGTATAGTGACTATGTACCACACAGTTAATGTAATAAAATTATTCCTGATGCCTTATTAAGTATCCATTAGTAACCTGTGATTATTAATGTGGTCAAGAATCTGACTGTATACTATTTTCACAGAGTTTTGGTAGGTCATGCAAAACTGACTATAGATCTAAAGTCTTTTGTGGCGGTTGTGATTGACTGTTTTCGTACAGAGAATATTACTGCTTGAATGCTGATGGGGAAAAGCTGGTTATTTATAAGTGGTAATGACTTATAGATTCATTTTGCTACTAAGAGGAGGAATGAAGGATGTATATATTATTGTGTGATGTTTTGACAAATGCCTTTAA
This sequence comes from Protopterus annectens, assembly GCF_019279795.1. NCBI lineage: Eukaryota > Metazoa > Chordata > Ceratodontiformes > Protopteridae > Protopterus > Protopterus annectens. The sequence continues at coordinate 837,958,037 of NC_056730.1, read as the reverse complement.
CATTTCTCTCTCCTATTTTTGAGCTATTTTCTTAAACTAAAAAGTAGGAGAAAGATCCTTCATTATCCTGCTGGTTATTATTGTTGATAGGAGGGGTAGAATGCTATTTGAACTTTAGTTAAGTCATTTAAGGAATCAACTAAAAAGTTCTGTATTCTCTTTCAAAAGAGTTTTACAGCAGACATATGAAGTTTTATCGGTGCTGTAGCTGACTCTGTTTCTGGGTGCTTTTCAAAGCTAGGATATGCTATCCTGAATATTTTTAGTAGATATGTGTCCTCAGCTCAGTTGATTGTAATTCTTCATTTTTTTATACTGTGATAGACTTTGTGCAAAGTACTATTCATTTATTGATTACTGATTATTCATTTCTTAAGATTTCTATACATTATCTATTTGTCTCATTCCATTTTTATATTTCTCTGTTTATCCATAAGCACTGCTATCCCCTTAGGCACTTTACAACTAAAAGGAATAGAATGTCTTATCTCTTGGAAAGATAGTGCAAGAAGTATATGGGGCAATATTTGGGACATTTTCTAGATATAATAGGTAACACTTGATTCAGATTCTTTACATTCTGTTTTGGGTCTACCCAAGATAAATTTAGGGGGGATTTGGCTGATTTTACCATTCTGTGACTACAGGACAAAAGTAATTTAGTGAATTGCTTTGAATTGTATCCTTCACTCAGCATTGTAGGATTTATTTATTGCATTTGTCAACCAGGATAGTGCGTCTGGGCAAAGTCCCTTTTCACTGAAGGCCTGGGAAGAAAATGTAAATACAAAATGATTACAGAGTAAGAATAAAATAGTACAATTCTATATAACTAACATACACAATAACAGACAGTATAAAAATGTTCTAAGAAAGAGCAATAGTAAAAAAAAATAATATATAACTATTTCCAAAGAATAGGCTATCCTAAAAAAGGAATATAACATACCAAAATGAAAAAGGGTAAAAAAGCTAGCAATCTAATTTGCAATTTAAATTTGTGGTAGTGCACCAAATTCAAAAAAGTCTCTATAATGGCCCTTGGAAACTATACTTGGAACAAAAAGAAACCTGGTGGCAAATTTATTTGAATGCATGTTTTCCTATCTCCAGTACTTTAAAATTAAAACAGCTTGAAAGATAATACTTATGGTTTTTAAAACTCATTTGTCAACAAGCATGAATGTTTATTTATTTGTTTATATATTTGTAAGCATATAATTAGTTTTTCATATATTTGTTCTATATGTTTTAAAAAAATTACAGGCTTAGAGACTTTGGTAAACAAAGGGTTACTATTAGGGTTGCAAGTTGCAATTTGCATTTTTTATCATTGTTTTAGATTCATTGGCTGTTGGGCCATGATGTATTTCAAATGTGGTATAACTAGGACAGATAATTTTTTTTCTTTATCTGAAGAAGTTTGGTTCTTGTACCTGATGAAAGCGCTTATTTTCATTAAAGTTTGTGTCCTGGGATTCTACACACTGCTGTGCTTTTTTGTTTTACTTCTTTTATATTGCAGTCAAATTTCGTGTTTTCATCAATTATTACATCAAGGAGCTTAGAAAGGATCATAAGTTTTATTTTAGTGTCTTTAGTAGAACTTAGGGTCTAGAGAGGTTTCTGTTGTAAGAATTATTTAGGGGTAAATATAATTATCTTGAATTATTTAGGGTTTAAGTGTAAGAAAGAGAGAGAATCATGTGTCATCTGGTGTAGTTTATGAAAGCTCTTGGCAGAGCAGATGAGTTTTGTTTTCTTCATACAGAATGTTGGTGGTTGCATGGAGGTAATTTATTACATAATAAAATGAATGACTATATTGGGGCCTGAGAACTGAGTCCCAGTGGATATGGGAAGAAAAGATGTAAGAGAGTTGGAGAATACAACCTCTATGTATATAAAAGTATGATTGTCTAAGGGCAGATTGGCTGTGATCCTGTTTAGGGCTTTATCATTAGCTGTGTTTGCTTTTCCAAATTGTTTGATGTCTACCCTAAGGTAATTTTTAATCATAAATATTACTCTTGTTGTTCTTATTCCATGTCTGTTATCAGCACACACAGTGTAGTGCTGTCTAAAACAGGTAGCTGGACAAAGTTCATCTTTCAGCCATGTATCTGTTATGGCTAGTCTATGTGTTTGTTCTTGGGGCAGCCAGGATTTTAATGTGGTGCACTTATTATTAATACTGTTGATGTTAATCATTTTATGAACTGGATAAAATAGCTAAGAAATCACTCCACTGGTCACCCACAAATAAAAAATAAAGTCTGTTTTATTAAGTGCTTTTCATCTCTCCTTATAGGGAGACTTCTTCAGATAACAGACATACAAATGCAGAGTTTAAATAAAAAAAGTTGTTAATCATGTGACACTTGAAACACACCTCCTTTTAAAACACCCCCTCCCTATAATATCACATATTAATATAACCATAACATTTATTTCAATAATTTACAAATAATACCTTAAATATACTCTTTAAAATTCATGGTCAACCTTGTTGTCTATTTAATATATATTTTATAATATATTTCTTCATTCTGTTAAGAATTAGAATGTTAAAATGTTAAAATAGTAAAATAGTATATCCTGACCCATTCTGTCCATGTAACAGCACCTTACAAACAGAGAAAATGAACTAACTTTCATCTTTCATAAGCCTACCTCTATAGGTTTTTCAATTTGAGAATACACAGAATGGAATACACTTCATTCAATCCTGGGAAATGGCAAGCATCCGTACGTAACTGCCACCTCAATTCAAGTCTCTCCAACAATAATGAATCAGGACGACCTCTTCCATTTGAATTCACACAATCAATGGCCCTGAATTTGAATGTATGATGTGGAAATGCTTCAACGTGTCTAGCTAGGGCACATCCTTTTTTTGTTTTAGAGATATAATATAAATGCTCTTATACTCTCCCTTAATTTACGGTCCATTTTCCCAATATAGAAAGCTGAACAGTGTTGACACTGAGCCATATATACTATCGCTCTACTCTGACAGTTGAACTTGTGTTTGGTCACATATTTTCATTTTAATTTAATTTTAAAGAGTATATTTAAGGTATTATTTGTAAATTATTGAAATAAATGTTATGGTTATATTAATATGTGGATGTTATAGGGAGGGGGTGTTTTAAAAGGAGGTGTGTTTCAAGTGTCACATGACTGACTACTTTTTTATTTAAATTCTGCATTTGTATATGTCTAAGAAAAAACAGTCTCTTGCACCAAAGTCCTCTGTACGTAGCAAATCCACGAATATCCAAAAACAAGCAAACAGAGGACAACCACGTCGATAAAAGTACCATAAAACTTTATTTCCACAGATGAGCGCTTTCAGGCCATATGCCCTTCATCAGATAACACACAGTATAAAACTTCACATATTTAAAATAAATATCAGCCTATCACATTTCAATAAAAAGCCCTCCTTTTCTTTAGGATGGGTTTTAAAGGTATATACCCATTAATACCAGGAGACCTATCTGCTCCTAATCGCACTAACTATCTGGTTTCAGCACATTCAGTTTCATTTACCAAATTGTCCCCCCTGGTGTTTGGAATCACAACCTGTATCACCATAAATAGAAATGAATGTGTAGGGTTATCCTTCATATGTAATGCCAAAGCATTACGCTCATTACCAAGTCTAATATCTGATAAATGTTTTTAAATTCTGGTCTTAAACATATTATTGGTTTTCCCACATAGTAAGTTTCACATCCTTGACAAACAGCTATATATACCAAATTCTTAGTTTTACAATCAGCATATCCTTCAAAAACATATTGTTTATTTGTCCTGGGATGTACAAATATTTGAGATTGCAATATGAAGTGACAAGCCTTACATTGATAACATGGGAAGGTACCTTTACTATTAATCTTAATATTTCTCTTATTACTGGGTTCCTTACATAGTATATCCTTTAGATTCTTATTCCTCCTAAAAATAAATTTCGGAGCATTCCCTATTTGTGTCTTAAGTTCTGGGTCAGTGTACAATATTTGCCAGTGTCGTTTAATGATGTCACAAATGTTGCCCACGTCACTGCTATAAGTGAGGACCATTTTAATGCCCTCACTATCATTTCCCTTGGTAAATGTTTTAATTTTATTTTTCTTTACCCCTTCATGCATCCTTCTATTCATCCATGGTTTAGCTGTATTCTTCCTCTTCATTATACTATGATCCATTAGGGAGCTAGTCCTATCAGATTTATACCCTCTACCTATTAGATTCCATTGGAAGCATTCCACTTCCTCATTAAATTTGTTATCATCACTGCATATCCTGGAAATCCTACACACTTGACCTTTAACTATGTTGTCAAAAGTGTGTCTTGGATGCATACTACTATAATGAAGTAAATTGTTACGCCAACATTCTTTCTTAAACAGTGACATGGTAACTTTCCCCATCACATCCCTTTCTATTCTAACATCTAAAAAATCTATATTACTGGTGGAATAATGAATGGTAAATCTAAAAAATGCAGAACTATCTTCTAAATACTGAACAAACATTTCTAACTGTTGTACATCTCCATCCCATATGAAAAAAACGTCATCTACGAAACGTACATAAAAACGCAAATATTGTGTCCATGCATGTGTAGAATTAAATATAACCTGATCTTCCCAATGCGCCAATACCAAGTTGGCGTACGAATTGGCACAGGGTGTACCCATGGCAACACCCTGTTTCTGTCTATAATACATGCCCTGACAAGCAAATACATTGTTTTCCAAAACTACTTGCAATAATTTACACACACATTGAACATCATCATCATTGAACTGTGTTTTACAGCATAATAATTGTTATATTGCTTGAACTCCATAGACATTGGGCCGGATTCACGAAGGCTAACACGGAGTCTAAGAGTAGTGTAAGACTCCATGTAGCCTTCGCGATCCAGGAACAGCCCAAAGTCCGTGTAAGAGTCAGTCTAACACGGCTCTTACACGGAGTGGCGATAGCTAATCAGCCCACTTGCAGCCGAATAGCATGCAAATGAGGCTGATTAGCGATCCAGGAAGCCAAGAACAGCCCGTGTAAGAGCCGTGTTAGCTGCAGAAATGTACTCAGTTGACAACTGAGTACGTTTCTGCAAACACAATGGAGCCATGTCAGCCCCAAATAAAGGGTGCATATGTTATAGGCAGCATGCCAATGGCCAAATATGTGGCCATTGGCAATGCAACCCATGCAAAAATTTAAAAATATCTTTTTTTTTTCGCAATTGCCGATGTAAACCAGCGCAGCCCCACGCAAACGGGCTGCGCTGCATAAAACATGAAAACGAAGGTTTTAAACCTACAAATGTAGGTTTTATGCAATACATGGAATGTCAATGGAGGGACCAGCATAGGAAAACCAACATGGCCACCGTGTAGTGGTTGCCAAGGGGGGAAGCCAAGTCTAAGAGATGTAACTAAGCATTAGTAGGCAATCTGATGCAATTTAGGGTAAGGATACTGAATTCCACTGTCACATAGCAAATGAGCACAGTCTGAGTAGTGTAAGAGTTACAGAAGGGGGAGGAACAGAGTAGGAGATAGGTGACATCACAGGGGGGAATGGCAGAAAGGGATAAAAGTCATTGGAAGGTAGAGTTACATGACAGATGTCAGAGAGGTATCAAGGAAGGAGGTGTGCCTCCAAGTAAACATGAGAAAGCCAAGAAATGGAAGGTGTACACTGTTGCCTACACCAAAGTTTCTTGCTGGACGGCGTATAAGACGCAGCGCCGTGAAGCGCAGTAAGGCGGTGTGCGGTGTAAGGCAGTGTCTTGTGGCGTGTAAGGCAGACTAAGCATGTGGGAGCATGTTGGGAGATGTTTAACACCGTTTGCTGGCGTGCATGCGTTTAAAACTGAATAAGCAGATTCTGAACTGTGTAAGTGTGTGTGCGTGTAAGCCACTGTGAGCGTGTTTCTGCTGGTTTGAACACGCTCCACCCTGAGGAAACAGAGGAAAAAGGAAGCAACAGATGTACTAGGAAGTTAGCAGGAATACTGCTGGAGCTAGCAGGTGAAAACAATTAGATGCAGGCAATTACACAGGCAGAATACTAGGCCAGCCAAGCACTTAAAACTCTGCAAACAGCAGTGCAGAATGTTTCTCTCAAGAGACACTGCAAGACAGGAGTTAAGTTATCAGAAGTGAAAACTGAAAAAGCTGAACTCAGAGCAGAAATGTTAGGGGCTGCCATAGCTGTCATAATGAGACATAGGCGACTTGCTGAGGGTGGTGACAATGCAGATGGTGCCAGACAACCCGCAGTGAGGAGACGGAGAAGAGTGTACAGGCCCAGGGTCACCTACCACGGGTTACATGAGCTGGAGATAGTAGAGCTATAGAGTGGACAGAGACCTCCTGCAGCAAATAGTGGAGCTGTGCAGGCCACGCCTCACACACAGAACCAACAGAGGGGAACCCATCCCAGTGGAAACCAAGGTATGTGTTGGCCTAAGAATACTAGCAACAGGTACCTTCCAGAGACCAACTGGCGATATGATGGGGATATCACAGGCATCAGCTTCCAGGGTACTGCACCAGTTCCTGGATGCCATGTCAGCACATGTCGGTGATCATGTATACTTCCCCAATGCCCGTGAGGTATTGGCCAGCAACATGCGTCTCTTCCAGCAAATAGCGGAATACCCTGAGGTACTGGGTGCCATAGACTGCACGCACATACGCATCAAAGCACCAGCAGGAGAGCGGGGTAGGGCCTACATAAACCGCAAGGGCTTCCCCTCCATCAACTGCCAGGTCGTGTGTGATGCCCAGGGCATAATAATGAATGTGTGTGCAGGCTGTCCTGGGAGCTACCATGATTCCCACATCTGGCATTTGACGCAGCTGTACCAGACATTTGCCAATGGGGACATCCCACACGGACACCTAGTGAGGGATGCAGGATATGCACTGGAGCCGTGGCTGATGACACCCATCAGAAATGCACACACACCTGAACAGGAACGCCATAATGAGGCACACGCACAAACACGTAATGTAATAGAGCGTGTGTTTGGGCTGCTCAAGTCATGGTTCCGGTGTCTGGACACATCTGGTGGAGCCTTGCAGTACACACCAACTACATGTACCCAAATTGTCATGGTATGTGCTATGCTACATAATATGATCATGCGAAAACAGCTGCAGCAGGACCACCATAGGGCTGGGCCAAACAGCCCCCCACCATCGCCAAGGCCACCACAGGCACAGCGTGACTCGGAGGAGGAACAACCTGAGCCTGCCCCAGTAGGCAGAAGGAGGCGTGCCCAGTATGCCCTGGCCTTGGCAAAGAGGCAACGCATAGCACATACATTGGATCAGTAGGAACCTTGGGAATGATACCCCTCCGACTCACCATATAGTAACAGGGATGCCTAATGTGACACAACCTGCTCACAAACATGTACAGGGAAGTGTAATATGTGCATCCGACAGAGGCAGCCCTGCAGCACCACCTGAGGCATGAATGCTGTGTGTCAAGTAATGTAACACCAAGTACCATATGCACACCTGAGGACCCGTCTAACATCCTACCCTCAACAAGCAGCATGCCACAACAGGACAACGAGATGATGAAGTGCAACAATTTCAAGTAATGCAGTTAGGCAAAGGGGACGCACTGTGTGCCAGTCTGGGATGACATGCTGAGCATGACATGATGCACCACCTGCCAGGACTGGCATGCACCTATCAGTGCAGGCCGTATGGATACTGGCAAAGGCTGTTGTCATGCACAGTGTGCCCTGAATAGGAAGGCAAAACACAAACTATCTCCATAGGTACCAGAAGGGATAAGAATCAGATAAGGGATAAGGTCAAACAGCAAGATGCATGCAGACTAAGCCCACCCAGTATGGAGAATGTTGATAACTGTGCTGTAACAGAATACTGAGGCAAGGCTCACAACAGCACCCTAACACTACCAGGTTACACCTCATACTGTGCTGTACATCCTCAACACTTGGAACAAGCTACAAAAGGAGGGTGACCAGCAAGAATTGTCAAGGATAACCACACCCCATGTTGGTACCACCACAAAAGCAGCAGGGACTAGCCATGCTCAAGTAACAGTGGCTAAAACCGCCCCCCAGTGTATAGCCTGCTACAGAGTACTGGCCCAACACCAGGAACTGCATCGGGCCCATGCTGGAATACATGAATATATCAAGTCCTCCAAACCACATTATATTGGGCGACTGCAAATACCCAGACACATAGACTGGGAGCATTATACCAGCTGCAACAGTGTAGGACAAAAGGTCATTGAATCCACAAACCAAAAGGCCCAGGAACAACGTAGCACACCCACAAGAGGGGCAAGCATACTGGATGTGATAATCAGCAACATGGGTACGGGATGTCAAGATGAGAAGTGTATTGCACACTGGTAACACCAGACCATATAGTAATCACACTGGATATACAAATCCTGACCACAGTCCCTGTCCGGGAAATCACAGTGGAAAACATGTGCTAAGCATTATTTGCACACCTCCAAAATGATGTGGAATCCATGAAACGTGCCGCGCAGGTGCAAAATATGGGCCACGCCTCAGAACCTGTAAGACAGCCATTCCATGAACACTGCCAGGAATGCTTGGATTATGCAGTCCCAAATTAAAACAAGACACAGTGCCTAAATCTGGCATGGTGGACACCAGCCATATCCAAAACATGCAAGAGAAAGAGGAAGCTACTACATGATAGAGCAAGCATGAACAATGACGTAATTACTGATCAGTAGTATGGCAATATAATCTGTCCACACATGCAATCCAGTAAGGCCAGGCACAACAAGTGGAATCTGTGAATCCTGAGGCAATGTTACACCTGCCCCAAGTACACAGACAACCACCAACTCCACCCAAGAAATACAAATATATGTGAGAGATGCAACCATCCATCCAAACCGGAGGCAGAGCTCCCCGAACTCAGTACACCCAAAACAAGTCAGTAGGAGAAGGTAACCACACACACCACAAACACATACCCACATAGACCTATCACAACTGCAAACCAAACACATAAACACAGAAATACATTCCCGGAGGCAGAAATCACACACACAGCACACCAACACAGGCCACTAAAGCAGACACCCAATGAAACAGCCTCCAAACATAGCACATGCAACACATAGCACACAAAGCTGGTGTGCCAAACAGTCACAGGCCAGAAGGAGAAACAACATGCCTGATACAGTTGTAATAGGTGACTCCATAGTCAGACACACTGCTGTCAGCACAGCAGACTGAACAAAGGAAAGGGTACAGTAAGCTGCCTGTAGGCCGCCACAATATGCCACATAACAGAAATATGAAGGTCACTCCAAAGCAAATAGAAATATGATGCAGTCATAGTCCATGCTGGTGTGAATGACCCGAGATGTACTGCCCTAGACTACATGTAAAGAGACACAGATGAGCTATCTGATTATGTAGTCCAGGCTGGTATGACACTCACCGTTTGCAGCAACCTACCCTTACCAAGAATAATGCCACAGTAGAAACATGGAATGATCAGTCATAGCAAGTAGCACACTTACTGGTGTCATTCCAAGGGGATCCAATGTCTGTCAGCTTGGGATGTCATGCTTGACAAGCCATGCAGCTGCCCTTGGGATGGCCTGCACCTGTTACCCCTGGGCATCTGAATAGTGGATAAGGCCTTGGCCACCTCCACACAGCCTTTTGTAGGCAAGGCTGAAAAGAGTGACCCACCACCCGAGAAAACATAAGTGGGAAGAAACATAAGGGAAATGCTGACCGATGCCAGATGTGTACACCCCAATATGCATGCTCCCGAGGCCATCCCCAGAATAGAGAACATCGATGTCTGTGCAGTGACAGAAACCTGCTGCAAGGCTCCTGACAGCACACCAGCACTACCAGGTTATACCATGTACCATGTGTCATGGCCCCAAAACCTGGAACACTACATAAAAGGAGGTGAGTAACCATAGGCAGCACAGACACCCATACGTCCAGGTAACTGACAATACACAAGGCAGTGGAGTTCACCCACGTGCAACTAACTGTAGGCAAGACTGCTGTGCAGTCTGTAGTATGCTACAGACCGCACTCTCACACACAATAACCCCCCCCCAACCGTCCTGAAGACACTGGACAGTATGAATGTCCCACCAAATACCAAACAAGGTACCACGAAATACCACATAGGTGGTAAACCATTATGTATGGAAGGAGTAACCAGGGACCAAGGGACACAAGTGAACAGTAACCTGTTATGTGACACCCACATTGCCAATGTGGCTAGGAAGACTGTCTACATGTGACACTGTATTAGGAAAGGAGTCACATCTATGGCAACAGAGGTCACTGTGCCCCTATACTTTATCCCAATCACACCCATAATCCAGTACAATGCCTCATATGGGATCTACCTTACCTGACACCTGCAGCAGTTAGAAAGACCGCAAAGGTACCTCACCAAGAGGATAAAGTGTCATACATATATGTCATATGCTGCTAGGCTGTAGACACCCCAGCTGACTCCAGTCACAGACTGCCCACACAGAGGCATTGCATGCCTGTTGTAGGAGGCCATGCCCAACACAGGAGTAATGGACATGCTCCACCCCAGACAACACATATCCATTGGAGCTGCGAGAGTGAGAGATGTCAACCCCAACAAATAATGAAATAGGATGTGCCGCGGCACGGATACATAATCCAGAGGCTCCACACACCCTGGACCAGAATCCCACCCCATGTTAGGCAGAGGCCCTCACTGACACTGTTCAACAGGAATCTTGCCAAGTGGATGGATGATTGTAGAGTTACAGTGGGGGTCTTCACTGTGTCATGTCCAGACAGAGGCACAGCTAAGCAAATAATACATGGCCATAATATCCACATAGCAAGGGGTCTCAAAAGCCACACACACTCTGGCTAGCCTAACAAATGCCCAGGGTGGATAGCCTAGTATGAACCTATGAACCTATGTAGATACAAATTGTACAGGACACGAAGGATAATCCCAAGGCTTACACAACTGATGGTAGGAGCCATGTTGTGAATTCACAGATATGCCCTGAATCACACAAATACCACAAACACACACACATATTGCCAACATACATCCCGACAGGTGCAGTGCAAACCCCCCACCCCCACGAATGCAGAATATCTATCCCAGCAGACTGCTGGCCCCCTGACATAGCAGATGCTGAGGTAACAGACAACATCTCCAAAGCAAAACACACAGCAGCAATGGTATGAGATGGTGACCTGGGCTTAGTGCAACATGGAGTCTAAGATGAATGGAATGCCAAACCACACTACTGCTCAATGTCAGCCGTACCACAGAATATGTACCCAAAGAGCAGTGTACAACAACAGTGGTCCTTCTAAACAAAGGTGTTGCCTGAATGGATACTGAACAGTACTACCCCAGAATCCTGAGAAGCCCAGATTGCACAGCTATGGAAAGGAGCAGCATGTACCACAGACATATGGATGTTGGGGACCTACTGACACCGGACCCAACCCAGTGTGGCCTCCTCAAGTGCAGATCCTGCCCCTAACCATGTTGGACTCAATTGAAACAGTCATTAAGGTCATTGATGAGGGCAATGTGCTCCACACAGTGTATCTGGACCTTGCAAAGGCTTCTATACAATACCCTACATGTTCAGTATAGATAGGCTCACCAGTGTAAATATAAACCCACATGTCAGTAGAGGGGTTGCAAACCAGACCAAGGACAGAACAGACATGGTTAGACATGCTTCAGCCATGTCAGACTACAAACCAGATATAACTGGCATCCCACAAGGCTTGGACCTGGTATCTCCCTCGTCTGGTATATATGTCCCATAGGTACAGGCAAACATGGAAGGACTGTGTCCTAACATGTTTGCAGAGGACTACAAACCGCTCACCACATATGATCCACCAGCTGACACATGCATCCCACAAAAGGGCCACATAGAAACAGACAACTGGTGCCATAGCTATGTCAGCAAGCTAAGTGCAGAAATGCGTATAGTCAACCCCCGTGGATATACAGTAAGTGCCCACCAATTACCACATAGGTGTTAACCCATTATGTAGTTAACATGTAATGAGAGACCTGGGGACACAGGGTGATAGATATCCTGCACTGGACAAACATGTGCTGTAGTGTTTACAGAAACATACCATATACCCACCTAATCATGAAGGCTGTCAGATCTACATAAGGGGAGGTCATTGTGGCTCTGCAGTCCTCCTGCATCAGTGGTACAATCGACTACAATAGCCCCTGTGGGATGTACCTCAGCAGACACCTCCATCAACTGTAAAGTCCCCAACAGTACCTCATCAGGAGTATCAATCAGCCTACACACATGCCATGTGTTGCCTGTGTTGCTGGCATCAATAAAAATGCTGCACATAGTACAATCTGAATGGCAGTGAGCTATGCACATGACAGACCTGAACCCCAGCACTGACTTACATAGGACAAGCTGTACTGTGTGATCCATAACACAGAAGCCACTCCCACCCATGAGTGAACCCTCAGCACAGGCTACCCATAGAGTCACTTATCAATCTTCCTCAATAGGAATCCTGATGGGTGGACGGGAGATGGTAGGTTTATCCTGGGTATCACTGTCATGTCACAGGTAGACAGAGGCACAGTATACTAACCATGACATATGTCATGGCAAACTCCCCTTACAATGTGTGTTGAAGGACAAACACACTCTCCAACTTCCATTAGCCATGGACTAGGGCACATCGCTAGTGTTTGCAATTGTACACCTATGTTGTGGGATACACTAACAATGTTGGGCAAGCCTGGTGTAAGTAGTGCATATCTGAACAGAATGCAACATGGTCAGATATACACAACTGGCCCCAACCAGGCTGTTGTGCCCACTATCGAAATGTAAAGCAGTGATAGCAGTAAAGCCCAGGTTACTGTCCACCACAGTCAAAGTACTGCCAGTACACTATACAGTACTACAGTGTTAGGTCAGTGTGAAAGGATGTTGACGACTGCATGCAAAGTATCCCATGCAAACACTGCAGGCACAATATAATCCTGTTGTGTTCACACACAAAGCAGTTGTACAGTAACTACACAACATGACACACAACCCACAACCATGAACGGGTGATAGTTTGTGAAGTTCACACACATCCACAAATGTGGTGGGCTGCAGAGTCCAACATATGGAATGCTCACACTGGGCATGCTCACACACTTTGACAACATGCCATGGGAAGGCTGAACTGGGCATGCTCACACACTTAGTTTGTGAAGATCACACACATCCACAAATGTGGTGGTCTGCAGAGTCCAACATATGGAATAATCACACTGGGCATGCTCACACACTTTGACAACATGCCATGGGAAGGCTGAACTGGGCATGCTCACACACTTAGTCCAAATCTTGGTTTAGCAGTGGGACACACATATCTGGTATTGTTATGTGTTATGCCAGGAACCAACCACATTACAGCAGTCTGCCCAGTGCACACAGTTAAATGACTACAGAGACATACGTGATATAGTGGATCCCTCCCATATGCAAACAGTTTCCACAGATGCAGAGGTTGTTCATACCAACAGGGAATGCTATGGCAATAAAGATATGCAAACAGTCTATCAGCAACAAATAATGTGCATTTGACAATTAGTGTAACATGAAAAAAAGACCCCCTGCGCGAAGGCAGATGCACGGCTCAAAAACAAAGTTACGTAGATACAAAAAAGATAGAGCCAGCATACAGTGACCTGATAGTGGGTTTATTGAACAAAATAAACAGCAAAACAGACCGGTTTCGGCCGGACAATGTCACAGCCTTCTTCAGTGTTAAACATAAATTACATACAATGCTGTTTAAATAGATAATGGTCAATGCTCATTGGTGGATGACTAAAATTGTTCATTAAGTCCTGGTGGAAATAAACCACCTAATCTAATGATCCATTTCTTTTCTTTGGCATTGAGAATAGAATGCCAACCTGATTTCTGCAAACGATTCCCTTGTATAATGTCAATGACCGTAAAGGTAAATTTAGCAGTAGAATGTAGCAAATGATGTTTGTATAGTGCATTTTGGGCTTTTTTTGTTTTGATATTACTAATGTGTTCAGATATGCGTAATCTTAATGGTCGGGAAGTTTGTCCCACATAAAAAGAGCCACAAATGCATGTTGCCAGGTATATTAACCAGTCACTACTGCAATTTGCAAAGAAATGCAGATCATAAACGGAAGAACAATTTCTGCTCGAAAATTGCTTGGATTTGTTGACATGTTGACAATTGATACAATGACCACAAGGGTAACAACCATGCAGTGGTTCACCCGTAAGGGTAGTTTGTAAAAATTGTGAGTTCCTATCACTGTTCCCATGCTTGTAATGATTAAAAAATGAACTAAGGTTTTTCCCTTTCCTAAATGAAAATAAACATCTATCTGGAATAATGTTAATAAGCTCATTGTCACATTGCAAAATGTTCCAATGTTTGTGTACACTAGATATGAGACTGTCTGAATTTCTGGCATAGGTCGTCAGGAACCTAACAGGCTGTGACGATGTTCCTGAATGGTCTCTATACGTAAGGAGATCTGATCTGTTCATAGAATTGACCTGATGACTAGCCTGTATAACATTGCCCATCTTGTAACCCCTGGATTTGAATCGCATGGTTAGATCACCCTTGTGTTTTTGAAAGGAATGATCCTCAGAACAAATACGTTTAGTACGTATGAATTGTGATTTTGGAATGTTCCGAGCAATATGAGGTGGATGAAAACTTGAAGCATGTAAAATGGTGTTGTATTGGGGGTATTTTCTATAAACCTCAGTACCTAGAGTGTGATCAGGTAATCTATTAATAAGTACATCCAAAAAGGTGATTGTGTTCAAATCATAATGTACCGTGAAATGTAACCCCCATGGGTTATGATTTAGATATACAACAAAATCCATTAATAAGCTTTCATCACCCTTCCATACCAGCCAAACATCGTCCAAATAACGTCTCCAGATGTCGATATATTCCATGAATGTGTTATTGTTGCAGTCATAAATAATGTATTTCTCAACATAAGCCATAAATAGATCTGCATATATTGGGGCAAAAGATGCTCCCATTGCTGTTCCTTTAGTTTGCCAATAACAATTGTCTTGGTAATAAAAGACATTATTCGTAAGGACGTGTTTGGCTAGACCTACTAAAAAGGAATTGAAATCTGCTTCATATAAGCCAGATGAATCTAACCAGTAAGACATGGCATCCAAACCGGCTTCATGAGGAATATTTGTGTATAGGGCACTAACATCCAAGGTGCATAGGAACCAATTGTGTTCCAATTGTGTATCTGAAATGATCTGCAAAAAGTTTGTAGTGTCTTGCAATCTGGAACGCACCAACCCCAAAAGTGGTTTGAGATATTTTGTGAGATATAATGAAAGTGGCTCGGTAATGAACCCTTTACCAGATACAATAGGTCTTCCGGGTGGATGTAAGGGGTCTTTGTGAATTTTAGGTAAAAAATAAATGTATTGAATTGTGGATTCCTTCACCATAAGTTGATGCATAACATCATTGGTAATAATGGCTTCATCCCTGGCTAAAATCAAAAATTGATCAATCTGTTTTTTGAACCTGAACGTGGGGTCAATGGGCATGACAGAATAATATCTTTGATCAGAAAGCTGTTTGTTTGCTTCATTGTTATAATCACACCAGTTGAGTACAACCACAGCACCACCCTTGTCTGCAGAAATAATAACTATTTCTTTGTTATTTTGAAGTTCCAGAATAGCCTGTTTTTCAGCCAAAGTAACATTATTGGATTTAAACCGTATATCCAAACTACGAAAATGAAGATCTTTGAGTACACTATTCTGGAACTGATGTACCATAGGATGCATGGGTGGAGAGAAACTTGATTTATGATAAACAAATTTATCATTATTCATATTACCGTCAGTGTCACCAAAAAACAATTTCAAATTCAAATTCCTACAAAATGATATAACATCCTGAGCTAATATGTCTTCAGGAACCATGAAGCCAGGTATGAAGGTAAGACCTTTATTTAAGATAGACAGATGAATGGGTGACAATTCAACATTTGACAGGTTTAAAACATTATTATTGGAAATAACATTCAATTGTTCATTGCCATTTTCAGTAGACCCTGAATACTCTGTATGCTTTCTGTGTTTCCTTCCACCCCGCTGATATTTGGACCTAAAGGGATTGGTCCTGGGATCCTTTTAGGGGTCGGTGAACCTGATACTGCTGGGGATTCATTATCAGTATATGATGAGATCTCATCTGTAGATGACCCAGTGTCTGCACTCCGTTTTCTCAAGATAGACCTGGGTCTCTTTCTCTCATTTGACAATTAAACATAATGGTGTAGAGGTCAACACTAGGCTGTTTGCCCTAGGGAATGACAGCTTAGCCATAGTGTGCTTGGTGTTTGCTTCCCCACAGGATGCACATTCCCCTTTCCAAACACAGATGATGTCAGCACCCTATAAGTACAACAGGAGAAATGAAACTTCCCAGTAATCCGAATAGCGCGCTCCGCTAATGCGTCCGTCTCAAGTGTCATGACATAGTTAGATAGGGGTTCAAATCCTGCAAGTGCTCAGTGTGTGTGTGTGTCTGTGTGTGAGGTTGGTGTCTGTGTGAGGGAAATGTCCTTTTTGGCAAATAGGAAAAGACACTACAGGATGCACATTCCCTTTCTAAACACCGATGATGTCAGCACCCTACAAGTAGAGCAGGAGAAAGGAAACCTCCCAGTAATGCGAATAGCGCGCTCTGCTAATGCGTCCGTCTCAAGTGTCATAACATAGCTAGGTAGGGGTTTGATTCCTGTGAATGGCAAGTGTGTGTGTCTGAGAGGGGTTAGTGTGTGAGGGAAGTGTCCCTTTTGGCAAATAGGATAGGACACTACAGGATGCCCATTCCCTTTTCTAAACACTGATGATGTCAGCACTCTATAAGTAAAGCAGGGGAAGAGAAAACCCCCAGTAATGCTAATAGCGTGCTCTGCTAATGTGCCTGTCTCACGTGTCATAACAGTCAGATAGGGGTTTGAATCCTGCAATTGGCAAGTGTGTGTTTTTGGCTGAGGGGGGTTAGTGTGTGTGAGGACAATGTCCCTTTTGGTAACTAGGTGAACAGACTACAGGATGCACATTCCCCTTCTACACACTGTTCAGCAGACGGCCATGGCTCTGGCACAAGTTGTCTGTTGCTATGATGCCCCTTTGGAAGATGCTTGTGTCAGCTGGGGAGTCGATTATGGTGTCCAGTTTGCAGTCATCTGCATATTTGGACAGCCACAGTTCATCCGTGTTGGCCTGTACCTCCAATAAATATGTACCAAACAAGAGGGTCCCAGGACTGAGCCTTCTGGGACACAACCTGTAACTGTTATGGGGTCTGGCATGGCTCCAGCAATGCTAACCATGTGGGTTCTGTTCTTGAGCCACTGTGCAATCCATCTAGTGACATAGAGGCTTATATTTAAGCTGGTGAGCTTCCCTAGAATGCCCAAGTGGGGTATTGTTGCGAAGGCGTTTGCAAGGTCCAGGTAGGCTGTGTGAACCACCTTCCCTCGGCAATGGCCTTGGTGACTGTAGCAAAGAAATCAACCGGGTTACACCCGGTAGTGCTGGTGTGCTCTCAGTAGCCCTGAACCAGGCATCTGTTACTGCACACATATCGATGTTTCCCATGCAAAGGAGTGTTTTGGGTGCATGCATCTGGAGGTGTAGACATCTGGCGTTGGGTAGCATTGCTCTTAGTGTCTTATCCCTTGTGATACCTATGAAGGTGGGTTTGTCATGTGAGCCCTGCCTAACATAGGCACTATGGGGGTAGCAAGAGGCTTTGCCAATATCTGATAGGCCAGGGGTGACAGGTGCAGGCTGTCCCTAGCAAAGCAGGTAGTTCAACAGGAGATGGATGTGTGAAGGTGTAGTGCCTGTGACTACTTAGCAGTAGCATATATGACTGCTCACATGGACACATGTCAGGCAGGTCATATGCACTGTGTCACAGTCAATGTACATGTGAACAGGTCAAACAGTGGCAACCTGTCAAGTGGGACATGGCCATACATATAGTAGGCTATGCAGATGGCACTAGGAGTCCACAGAAGCTCTATAACTATGCATTGCAGGTGTGATCGGTATTCCAGGGTAATTGCAAGCAAACATGCATGCAAACAAAGGTACAGTAAACAGGGCTCCATGTAGTCCATTGTACAACAAACAAGCTGTACCAGTTCCATAAGGTAACACTGCAAATATGCAGGCGCTATGCACATGTACATGGAAATACACTGGTCAGATGGCTAGGGTCCAGTCTCAGTGCACACAAGTGTACGGAACATGCATGTACTGTCAGGATGTACAATAACTGGATAGAAACCCATGTGCCCATACCTGCAGTAATACACATGTCAAATAACAGACACCGATCCTTCTCTCAGTGGTGCCATACTTAGTAGGATGTATGCTCCTGGCCTGCCACCACAGTATCCCTGACATATATGGGGACTCTCCCTCCTGTGACAGTTCGTTATGTGTGTTGGTGCTGTCTAGCATGGTATGAGATGTGTGCATGCAGTGCTAGTGTGCTCCTGTGTGTCCTGTACCAGTTGTGTAGTTCTGCACACATATCAACATCCTCACACATCTGCATTGCAGAGTCTAGTGTGGGCAACATGCCACTTGCAATTTACATGTCCATCATTGTGTATTACTACATTCATTACCCATCCCCTGTGCTACCTATGTATGTAGCCTGCTGTTGACATCATTACCACCAGTATGCCAACATGTGCAGATGATACACTATGGTACTTACCATGGGTGTAGACAACAGGACATGACAATCACACAAATACTGCATCAGGCATGCTGTGATATACCCACAATTAATTCAGCACACAGTACTGTTCACAACATGATACTATTACTACACATCTATGTGGTCACCCTGTGCATCAGCAACATGTTAACCTGTACCTGCACAGTTGTTACAGACTGCAGGAGGTGGCACAGTTTCATCATATGCACAGGGTGTGAACTTGGTATGCCTGGGTCAGCCACCCATACCACCAATTGACATGTATGTGTATGTGTGTTGGTGAGGGACAGCAGTAGAAGGTGGGGCAGTGTTGATGCAGTGTGTGCGTATGCGGTAGCCCTAGGTGTTGTTATTTTGCATGTGTGTATGGATGCACACAGTTCCACCTCATGGCTGCCATATACTGGTGTTTGTGGACAGCCACAGACTGTACCTGCCAGGTCATACAGATCAGTGTCTCTGGCCACGGACACGGTGCCTGTGCCTTGCAGGGGTGCTACGGACCGTATCCGGTACCAACCCAGACTGGGTACTGTCATCAGAAGCAGGTGTTCGTTGACTGGACACAGAGCCGTGTCGGGCCTGGCCAGAGCCACGTGCACGTGGTCTCCTGGGGCAGTCTGATGACAGCACAGACCCAGCATTGCTGGGGCTGCTGCTGGCACTACGGGGCGCCGCCCCTGTTGTCGCCCACGACCGCCAGCTGCTGCTGTTGCTGGCATACGGCCACGTCGACGACGCAACCGCCCACCATCACCCTGGCTCATGGACTTGTAGTTGTGGAGCCGGTGTAATATGTCCCCACAACGTCTGTCTACGACGTCAGTGAAATCACGGATGGCGGCCGCAATGTCACGCATACCGCCGGTCATGGCTGTGCGACATGCTGCCAGCTCCCTCAGACCCTGTCTGGTGTACCGTTCCATACGTGACTGTGCCTGCATGACAGTCCGAAACATAGCTGAGGTTGTAAGACCTCTGTGGGCACGTCTGCCAGGGGCAGTACGCCCATGGATGCTCCCACGAGAACCCCTGGACATCTGTCTGTGTGGTACCATCTCTGGGCCATGCCCATGGCTGCTGTGTGGGGAAGCATGTGCCGCAGATACCACATTACCCTGGTCAATGCCCACTGTATGCTGTCCATCACCTAGAGACAGTGGTGACAAGGGGTGTATTGGCAGGATAACTGTGCGCATGGATGGTGTCGACAGCTGTGTACTGTCAATTGGCTGACCAATGGCGGACCCTGGCATACCGTCCTGTGCCATTACACCAATGTCATCAGTAGCAGTACCCACGGCACCTGACTCAGGTTCCCTGCTAGATAACACCAGAGCAGCAACAGAACCTGTGGGAAGGAAACAGGAAACACAGTTTACAATGTCTACACACTACCAGCGAAGCACACATGCACAGGTGCACACATGCACACATGCACACATGCACACATGCACACATGCACAGGTGCACACATGCACAGGTGCACACATGCACACATGCACACATGCACACATGCACACATGCACAGGTGCACACATGCACACATGCACAGGTGCACACATGCACAGGTGCACACATGCACACATGCACAGGTGCACACATGCACACATGCACACATGCACACATGCACAGGTGCACACTTGCACACTTGCACACTTGCACACTTGCACACATGCACACGTGCACACAGTTTCACACAATTGAACAGTACTCAGTATGCGTGATATTGACACACAGACACAGACACACCTACATGCATACAAGGGGCACCACTAAGTGCCAAAAGGTACTATTACTATCAACATCTTTACAGGTAATGTAAATAGACACTCACCAGCATGGATAGGCTGCAATGCAGTGATACTGAGGGTCCTGCAGACAGGAGGAAACTATCGTTAGTGGGCACAACTGTGCCAATGTTACTGAGTATGATACAGGTCAGGAGTACGACAGTCGCCTTTCAAAGGTCTGCAGCTAATATTGCGGATATCACACTTGCACATTATATACTATGGTGGCAGCTACAAACAAAGGACACACCACACACATGCATTAACTACCAGTGTACACAACAGTCAACTACACATGTGACATATTACCTGCACGCTCAGTGTCCTGCTGCTGTGGCTCCAGCCTCCATCATGACGCATGTCTGCTGCTGTTATTGTTGCAGGTGGACTGGAGCCACTACACTCAGGAGTAGTCCCTCCAGTCTGGTGAGTGGGGGATGTGTAGCCACCCCACCACCTGTGGCGACCTGTTGCCTGTGGATATCTGACGACGCTGACGGACATGTCTAATCAAATCACTGCAGTGATGTCGCACCTGCTCATATGTCCTATTATGCATGCCTATATCATTTACCCGACGGACAAGGTCCTGCCACAGTGCAGCCCTCACCTGTTGATTCTGGCTGGTGCGGGAAAAGAGTGTTGCATAGTCCCGCACCAGGCTCTGGTGTATCTCCTCATCCTCAGCCACGGAGTAGGTTGGATGTCTTGGGTGGGCCATGTACCTGGGAAAAAGATAACATGGTATCAGCAATCTATGTTGGCAGACCTTGGCACACATACTACACATGCTACTTGACTGTCATGATACCACATATCACACATATGTAGCATCTGTCTGTCTATTGGTGGATACACATGTAGATGGCCAGGTATCAGTGCTCAGCCAGCAACTGTTGTACAGTACCTGCCAGGCTACCTACGACATACTACTGAACACCAGCAGTCAGAACACCAATTCAAGTGAGGTGCACCTCCTCACTCTGGGGGTTTGTGTCTAGGTACTGTATGGCATACATCGGCGACTACTGTGGGCTGACCACACCCTGCTTGCCCTGGATATACATATCCCACCTCCACCACCAGCACAGATGGCTACAGTGCACAACATTACAGATACAGACGCTACACTTTGTAACAGTGATATGGTATCCTTACAGCCCACTGGGCCAGTGTCAGAGACAACCCACAATGCTGACCCCTACACAATTGCTTTCTACAGACATCTCCAAGACCGCATGGCTCATGCATTCCCATATATGTCCAGGACACTGTCCACAAAGGGACAGCATCCTGTCCGGCGAACCCCAGCCATATACTGATTGTATTACACTTGATGTAAGCTACTGCAAGACAGAGCATCAGTCTCTGAAGGGAGGGTATGTCTGAGCAGCACTGGTAAGGATCTATTTCCCATCACACTGACTACATGGGCAATGTTGAGTGGGACGTCAAGCGTGATACTGCAGATGACCAGGAGGCCTACCTGACCTATTTAGCGACCTGGTCAGGAGCCATCCTCTATGCCCATGGGTAGTACACTACACATATTTCACCGACACCACAGCTAGACGACATTGTGGCGGACAGGGTCAGTGCAGGTGTCACCCCGCCCTCCCCCTGTATTAAGGCATGGTTATCCCTGCTGACCCTAACCTCAAGGTCATCACAGTTATCCAGGTGAGAGACACCCACAGGTCAGCAGAATACACGACATGGACGGGACCTGCTGGTATCCTCAGTTGCATGCTACATAACCTCTGACAGGCGCTAAACACACATATAGAGGTGCTATGTTACACTACCTTGACTACAGGGTATGTACCTGTACACTGGCGCACAGCACCAGTGGTTCCACTCCATGCAGGAGGCACCTCACCATACCAATACAATACAACACAATACATGACATTGTAATACAATACTATACAATATGCTAATGCCCCGTGTCTACAGCAGCGCATACTGTTCTGCTAACCTGACCATTGTGACACATGTGGTGTGATGGTACCTGCTGCCGTCACACAGTTACACAGGGTGACACATATGGCATATTACCTATCTGAGTGACATGCAGCAGGGGTATGTGTGACATGTACACATGGGGAGTCTCGCATCTTAACACTGTGTGGTTTGTTGCAGGGTGTGTCCTGTCTGTGAGTCTGAACCCGTACCTACACATGTGCACTAAATTGCAGTGGCACAGACGACACACAGCAGACAGGTAGGTTGTGGATGGTGGGCGGTGGTACAATGCCTGTTGGACATCTGTCATGGGTGTGACCTCCATATGTGCATCTGGGGTGGTAACCTGTACGTATGCATATGTGTACTCTGTGGTGTTGACAGTCACTGTGCAATGGTACTGTGTTTGGGTGCATTGTCACCGTGTTGTACATGTCACTGTGTCCTTCTCCATATCTGTTGCTGTCATGTGAGGTCCATACCATGGCATCCATTACGTGCTGTGGGGGGTACACCGACCTACATGTCCATGCCTGACTGACCATGTGTGCGGACACATACCATGTGCAGCTATTCCAGGGATAGTGTGCCACTGTGACTATCATTGGGGCCACTATTGTACACATGTCTGACCCTGACCACCCCTGACACATGCAGTGGTGGGCGGACACTCATTTATATGGTGGTTACCTGTGTAGGTGATCTGGACTGTGGTATGATACTCCGGATGTGACACTGGTGTTCACTCCGTGCCTTTGTCACCAGGCACCTGTTGCAATACATCTGTACACATGTGCCTCACTCCAGCTCTGTATACATCTCTCTCTCTCTCTATACATATATATATGTATTAAGATATGTCTATATGTCTATTTATATATATATGTACATATGTCTGTATACATTTGCACATATATATATATTGATGTACATATTCTGCTGTAGATGTGCGGGGCGAGAGGGGTGTGGGCGACAGGGGGCAGGCTGTGTT
Organism: Protopterus annectens; assembly: GCF_019279795.1. NCBI lineage: Eukaryota > Metazoa > Chordata > Ceratodontiformes > Protopteridae > Protopterus > Protopterus annectens. The sequence goes on along the minus strand of NC_056730.1, from coordinate 837,934,378 downwards.
GCAGGTCAGCATATACAATCATACCTGTAGGTGGTCAGATCAGTCTGTCTATGTATATGTATCTACATATATCTATCTCTGCATGTGTGCATTACATAGATATGTCGCTACAATATTCTATCAGCATCTGTCTATGTAGTCCTACATCTCTCTCTCTCTATGTATGTATACATATATGCATATCATATGTATATATATACATATAAGATATATACACATACATATGTTGACATAACTACATAGCCATATGTTGGACAGGTATGTCAGCATATATGTCTACCTTACTGTATACACACACTAACATACTGCTAAACATACATAGCTGTGTAATCTAATTAGTACATGGCAGTACAACCTACGATCAAATGACATATATATGTGCACATAGATGCTCACACATACAACTGTATGTACAGCCTTCACTGATAGGTGCTGTATATCCCCTGCCCATTACACATCTTCATATACATATGGATACAGCCCAATAACACATATGGAGGGTTCACAGTATGTACACCTTGATAGTATTACTTTACAGTACCTGTGTTTGTCACAGCTGTGTCTGCTACTGTCTGGCTCTCTGTCCTGCTGCTCCAATTCACAGTTGCAGCTTCCAGGTAGCTGTTGCTGGGGATTCCTGTCTGTCTGCTTAGTTGCAGTCTAGTTCTGGGTGTGGTTCTCTCTCTCTCTCTCTCTCTCTCTCTCTCTCTCTGTCTCTGTCTCTCTGTCTCTCTTTCTCTCCGGGTGCAATGTAATTATTGCATGCGTGGACATGGAATACAGCATACTTTTGTAGGTATCTGCATATGCCCATGTGATGGCCTCTGCACCAATTGTTAGCCAGCATTTGCTAATTGCATGCAGCCTGTTGTGTACTGATTGCAGTTCTCACTGTGATTTCAGAACTGTGCTATAAAAGGGTGTGTGAAATAGGCGTAGCCCTTTCAGATGTTAATGGCAGGGACCATGCTGTTATGCTGTGGACAACATTCTGTGAGTGTAAAGGTTGGTATCTCTAATTTTACTCGGTGGGTTGTGGGTTAACATTCCTCCATTCATTTCTCCAGTTTCCTGTACTGACTGTGTATGTACACTAACAACTACTACTATTGTTGATGTGTGCATGTGTGTGTGTGTGCTTTCCTTTCACCTTTGCTTGCACTCTGTTCCTACGCCTTCAATAGTTGCCCTTTACTGTCAGTACTGGTGTGCCTGCTAGGTGTCTTGACTGTTGTGTGCTGCTGTAGCTTTCCTATTTCCCATGTACATTCACACCCTGGAATGCTTGCTATATCTGCTAGGGTGTTACAGCATGCAGTGTGGTCTGGCCATGGTGTGGGCCTTGACATCTATTAGCATATGTGGGTATGCTGCTGAGCAGGCCCCAGAGGCTTTCAGGTTCACCAGTTATGTGCCTCATGGAATGGTACATATCAGTGGGGTGCACCCATTAATATGTCTGGTATGCTGCAGTTGTGACTGTGGGTTAGCATGAGCATAGGTATTACTACACTTTTTCTGCCATGCGAGTGGTGAATACTTTCCGGACTCCATAGTTACCATTGCATGTGTTACACCTTTCTGCCTACTGTTTGTACATTTCACATGGGGTCTGTGGGGCATCCTTGTAAGACATTCACTGTTGCTATGTCTAGGTTCTTAACTATTCAAATATGGTGGTGTTGGACCCATCATGTTTACAGATATTTGCAGGCTGTCCACATGTCTGCCTCATAATTTGGTCATTATCTCATGCACACCTTTATCTGGCAGGTCAGTCTGGGCTCAAGTCAGAATATGGTGACAAACATTCAAGTTCCAGACTGCATACCCTTCCAAACATCCCACAAGGTGTAGACCCTGTTACTTTCTGAACTGTCTGCATTTGTTGTAACTTCATTTGTAATGTGTCCCTGGTTTTGGGCCTTTGCTCCACATATTTTATTACTTGGTGCCGATGTGTTCCTGTAAGAGGTTGTGGGGTATGGGCAGTGCTTATCCTGCTGTGAGTATGTATGTGTCTTGCAAGGTGCTATGGTGACATTATTACCTACTAGCTTCCAACTAGCATGGCTGTTTCTGTTCACACACTACTATTATGGAAATCCACCAGTTTTGTTTGTGATTCTAAATGTCATGCTTTGTGTACTACACATCTATATTCCCTTTACATTCATTCCTACTGTTAAATGATATATTTACTTTAGCACAGTGTTTCTATGTAAGAGTCATGGCTTAGTGGTAAGACATGCAGACTATAGTTGCCAAGGTCCTGGGTTTGGGACTCACAGTGGGATTTTATTTTTCTTTTGAACTGAGTACAGGACCTGTCAATCAAAGTGACTAAGGCACTTTTAAGCAGTTGTAACCGGGTTAGCGCTGGTTTGCGTGGAGCTCACGCATGCGCACTGGCGGTTAGCTCCGCGCACAGCACACCGCTTACAACCACTTAAACGTGCTTACTCTGCAAGACACCCGCTATTTTCTTTGAAAGAAAAGAAAACGGGAGACAGGAAAGTGGTGAAAAAGGGGTCACAAAGAGGGTAAGACAGTAGGTAAACAAGCTTGGGATGTGCAGGAGGGATGTAGGTAAGGCCCATAGCTGTCCATTTCTTCAGCAGCAACAGCTGTGCATATGTATGTAATTTGGTGTGACATTTGAAACCTTCCACCCTGAGAGAGGTGTCAGGACAACAATAATACCTGTTGTACAGCCAATTGGAATTGATGGGTTCCATGTCCAGTAGACATGTGTGTGGAATGGGCAGCTATGTATGGGGCGTAATTTTTTTGTGGGTACAGAGTGCCCTTTTTTTTTTTTTTTTTTTCAGGTGAGAGTGGTATGTCAGGTGAAGGTAGTCGGTACAGCTGGGGAGGTAGGTTGGGTAGGTTAACAGACAAGACAAACAAGACGAAGACAGGGGCGGTGTATGACACGTGTGGGGGGTTACACAATTGACGGGGAGGGAGGTTGGGATGTCCAGAGCCCATGAGCCCACAGATGGCAACAGTGGAACTGATATCCCCACCCATAGGCAGTTGCCACTGTTCCTTCACTGCCCAGGACAGGGCTGTGCTGGGGGCTGTGTAGGCGGGGCAACGGGCAAGCTCGTTAGTTGCGCCACCCGTGCCTCGAGCTGGCGAGGGGCTCAAGGACAGAGTCCCGAATCTCCCTACGCACCACAGTCCGGATGCTACGGAGGGTGAGTGGTGGATCTCCTCCGGCCACACTTGCAGAGGGGGGCAAGCCCCGTCCCCTGCAGCGCTTCCACCCGCAGGTGGCACAGGGCCACCGGAGGAGGGTCCGGACTCGGCACTAGTGCCAGGTGCACTCGCCAGCTGAGGTGGGAGAGGTGGGTCCGCCGGAACCCGCCTTCCCTGTCGTTCTATGTTTTGCATTATGTCATGACAGTTTGGGTTAGTGACATATAAATACCATTCACAGTTAGTTTTAACAGCATGCATTAGTATTCCCATTAACCACACACCCAGTTATTCACACCATTGAACAGCGTGCATAGCACATGCATAATTTGAACAGTAATACACAGTCCAACAACATGCAGGGTTGATTGATGGCAACAGGCCATCAGGTGTGGATGTATGAACAGGGCGGATGCATCAACAGACATGCAAATATATATGACCCAACAGGACAGATGTCCAGGGTTGGTAATTGTGATTGCACATACCATTTTCCCATGGAATGGGTTATAGATGGTTAGAGGGTGGGGTAAATCAGACATATTATTAACACCTTCGAATACAACCACATATGCTGTACATTTCTAATAGCTACAGTTATATACACACTACTGTTCTGACTACAGTGTCCTATATGTTAACTACTTAACCTTGCAGATGGGACTGTTACTGCAACATAAGTCTACATTTTATTGCTGTTCATACACGAGTCATATCGAAATTTGTGCAGATACATCTCCTGTTAACTGTTCTTTCTATAACTGTAGACAGGTGTGGATGTTTGGGATATCAGACAGTCATCCTATCTGCATATTTCAGACTGGGAGTAGCATATCCAGATTTTGGTGTACACATTCCACATGCAGCAACACTTTGAACAGATGTTTCTGTTTGGTTTTGGGTCTCACATGCATTTAATTATGTCCTGACTGCAGTATAGTTTATTCACGGTTATTACTACTGTAGTGCTGTATTCCTGACACTTTCTCACACTCTCTCACTTGCTTTCATGTTACTATTCAGACTGGTACTTCTAGGCTTTATTGACATGTTTTAACAGAAATTATTACAGTTCTTTCCAGCACTCTCACTTCTGTCATGTTTCAGTATTTCCACAAGAATATATCTCACACAGGTGAATTCATCCTCTTCTGCAGCTATACTTTACCTGCTGCTGCAGTTTGTGTACTATTTTCTTACAGGCAGGGCAGTTTTATTTAAAATATGTGTTGGACAGTCTCATGATTAGTTTCAACTTACAGGCTGGGAACTGTTGTAATCAGGCAATACTTGCATACACTTTCACACTCTGTGAGTTGCAGATTTAATTCCTTCCTGGCTACACTGCACTCTTATGCTAACTGTCATACATTTATATATCTTTACAGTTACTAGTAGTGGATTACTGACCTGCCTGGTGGCGCAACCGCACCAGCCTATCAGCATAGGCTCTGCGGTTCGCAGAACGGACACCTGCAGCTGTAATATAAATGAAGTAATATTGGAATACACATCTCCATGATTTCAGGTAGTTTAACTTTCTACAAACATAATTAATTTATACTTACTCAGTGGTGGGGCATTGGGTGATTGCCGGGCCTCCTGGATCCAACGGTTCAGTTGGTCCTGCTTACGCCTCTTCAGGTCCGCATGGTGGTGACGGACCTGCTCACCTGTCCTAGGAATTCCTGTGGCACTGGTGAGTTCATGAGCCAACTGGTCCCACGCCTCAGCCTTGTATGCTCCCCAAAGGACCTGGCCCTGCATGAGTTGGGCCTCATGGTTGTGGACTAGGAGCCAGGCCATGTACCTGGACTCCTCAACACCCCACCTCTGCGCCGAAGCGACTACCCTCACCTACACCTGACATTCTAACTGCAGGTCTGTTCTACAATCGTTTATGCTGTGTATTCCCGCCTATGGGGCTTATATAGTCCGTTTTTTCCCGCACATATCTGTGATTGGCCAGTTTGGAATTGTATCAACTTCAGTAAACCTGCATTGTCATGCTGTAGTTTGTATTCATTCCTATATATGAGCTGATATTGCATTTCTATGAACTGCTGTCATGGCTTAGTGGTTCTGTACCTTGACTATGGTGTATAGTTTCCTGGGTTCGAACCTGGCCACTGCTTTTTATTTTTCATGACTGTCTAGACATGTTGGGGGTGTGTCTGTGTAAAGGCATTTTGGATACGGCTTGCTCACCGCTGTTGCCGTCGGTTAGCTCGTTTGCGGTGCGCAGCTCCGCAAACGGGTACCCGGTTTAACACTTATTTGGCTATTGGCACGGATATGCCGCTTAGCGCAATTAGGGGCACATATAATTAGCGTGGTAAACCACTGCTCGGCTACAGGCACTCATTTTGCACCAGTTAAACCTATGCTTATCTACGGGCACATAATCTCACTCTGTTGAACTGTAGCTCAGCTATGGGCATATCTGGCAGTTTATATTCATTTCTTAGCTCACATTTATTCAATATAAATAGGCTATTACATTGCATTTTACATATATTCTGGTTTTATGTGTACAATTATGTGTCAGAGACTTGTTTCATGCTTATTTTGAGAAAAAAAAAATTGTGTTGTGGGGGCTCGAACCATGAATGCCTGCTCTGCAGCCGGCATCTCTACCGCTTCGCTATTGCTTCCTGGCTTATTTTGCATATGTAGTTCTTATATGCTTTCCCACTGACTGCTAACTGTAGCTGCTTACAGGCACGCCAAGCAAAGCGCACTCACGGTTAAACATCTTTACAATTTAAAAAAAATATGACATGTACATTTATATTTCTTTTATGTTTAATAGTCTGTAGGGGCATGTGTTGTGTTGTGTTTATTCACATTTCCGTGGACTCTGTTGTGGGTGTGTACTTTGGGCACTTTTAGACTTCTGGGGGCGTGTCCGCTTGCAGGGCTCAGCCTACGGACACGCCCCCTACTGTCTTACACGGCCATGTTCGACTTAGGTGTGATTCAGCATGCTCTCATGAATATGCAGAGCATGCTGACATCACTCAGTTTAACTGCAGCCTCCGTGTAAGAGTTATAACTCTTACACGGAGGCTTCGTGAATCCTATCTATTGTCAATAACAGTAAATAAATTATTAACATCCAATGTCACAAACATTGACCTTGTCTCATTACTTGTTAATAAATATTCTGAAACAGAACCCAAAAAATGTGCTGTGTCCCTTAAAATCCTTGGAACATCCTCCACTATAGGTCTCAGTGTGGTCTCCAGCCAAATGGATATGTTTTGACCCAACCCCTACCTGACACAATAGGTCTCAGGGGTGGGTCTTTAGCATCCTTATGAATCTTAGGGAGGGCTTTAAACATCGGTGTAACAGGATTTTGTATCAATAAAAAATCTCTTAGATCCTCATTAATAAAACCTGCTGAATGCATGTTCCTAATATAATTGTGTACTTTATCTATATGGTTATTAACCATGATGGGATTCATCCTAATAAAAGTATGCATGTCACTAAGCATCACATTTAATTTGGAGCAATACATTGATTTGTTCATTATAACAATTGCCCCCCCCCCCTTATCTGCTTGTTTCAGAATGATGTTTTCATTTCGTGTTAATTTTTGTAATGCTTCCTTCTGTTCAAGGGTTAAGTTATGAAACTTTTTCTTCCTAAAACTATTAAAATATTCTTCAAATTCTTGTTCACACATTCTAATGAAAACATTTAATGCTGGATTAAAAATTGGCATGAAAGTGCTAGGATGTTTAAGTTTTAAAACATTGCTTACATTTTCATTTGCATTACTAATAACATTTCTAGTATCCTGATACATCTGTTGTAACATCACATTTCTTGCGAAACTTAAAATATCTAACATCACCTGACTATGCTCTGCTAGAGCCTCCGGTATAAACATTAGTCCCTTGTTGAGTACTTCCAATGTTATATCATCCAGAATAATATCTGAAATATTAACAACAATATCACCATTGTCACTGACCCCCCTAGTCATTCTGACACCTTTCGTCTCTTGTGTTGGTTTGTTCACGACTCCATCTGCACACGTTCTTCTTGCGCACTGGTGCTGGCAGCATTGGAAAAGTTCTGCTGTAAACGTTAGAAACATTCTTTGGTCTAGCTCCCTGCATTAGTCCAACATTGCTGGAATCATTGTTAACAGAATGTCCTTGTCGTATTTCCTCCATGTTGCAAGGCATACACACTGTGGTTGTTGTATGCGAGGGATTGACCGTAGAACCAGGAAGTGGAGGGCACGTACTCTGTTTATTATTGGTGGTGTTCTCTTTACGTGCTAATCTCTCCTCCATTTTATTTAAAAATAAAACATTTACCAAGGGAAATGATAGTGAGGGCATTAATATGGTCCTCACTTATAGCAGTGACGTGGGCAACATTTGTGACATCATTAAACGACACTGGCAAATATTGTACACTGACCCAGAACTTAAGACACAAATAGGGAATGCTCCGAAATTTATTTTTAGGAGGAATAAGAATCTAAAGGATATACTATGTAAGGAACCCAGTAATAAGAGAAATATTAAGATTAATAGTAAAGGTACCTTCCCATGTTATCAATGTAAGGCTTGTCACTTCATATTGCAATCTCAAATATTTATAAATTCCAGGACAAATAAACAATATGTTTTTGAAGGATATGCTCATTGTAAAACTAAGAATTTGGTATATATAGCTGTATGTCAAGGATGTGAAACTTACTATGTGGGGAAAACCAATAATATGTTTAAGACCAGAATTTACAAACATTTATCAGATATTAGACTTGGTAATGAGCGTAATGCTTTGGCATTACATGTGAAGGATAACCCTACACATTCATTTCTATTTATGGTGATACAGGTTGTGATTCCAAACACCAGGGGGGGCAATTTGGTAAATGAAACTGAATGTGCTGAAACCAGGTGGATAGTGCGATTAGGAGCAGATAGGTCTCCTGGTATTAATGGGTATATACCTTTAAAACCCATCCTAAAGAAAAGGAGGGCTTTTTATTGAAATGTGATAGGCTGATATTTATTTTAAATATGTGAGGTTTTATACTGTGTGTTATCTGATGAAGGGCATATGGCCTGAAAGCGCTCATCTGTGGAAATAAAGTTTTATGGTACTTTTATCTACGTGGTTGTCCTCTGTTTGCTTGTTTTTGGATATTCGTGGATTTGCTACGTACAGAGGACTTTGGTGCAAGAGACTGTTTTTTCTTAGTTTTGTGTATACTGATATCTTTCTCTTAGCACACATGTCGGAGTTTAATGAAGGAAGTTTGGAATTGGCTTATAATCCTAGAGGAACATTGGACAGATTGACCAATGAAGCAGATGGTAGGAACTTGCTTCATAAAGTTAACCCCCTACTTCATTTAGACATACAACGCTTGACTAATATGGATTCTGATGCAGAAGTGAATAATGAAGGTGAGCCTGACTTTCAAGAGTTGGCCCTGAAGCTGTATAAAGATGTTATGAGACTGAAGTGGCTTCAGTGGCAAAGATTTCATCTAGAGGCATGCCTGAAATATAATGTAATCCCTAGGGGCATGCAAGTTTTATGCATGCCGACACAGGGTGAACTGTATCCTGACCTTTTAGCCAAATGGCAGGAAATTAACCTGCAAACTAGTTTATCCTACATACGTTTGTTGCTAGAACACTTCAGCCCTATTGAACAACAACTTGTCAGAGACATTCAAGAGTTACAAAAGGATATGGAGAATCGCTTTTCGGAGGAGCACCAGGTGGAGAGATTAAATAATATTTTTTGCTCATCATCAGTGTATGACAGCAAATTACAACAAATTAAGACCAAAAAATTAGAGCGAGATCTCAAGGATTTCTCCCTGAATAATATATTCAGTTGGCCTAGGGGTAGAGCGGACACTATTGAGAGGCATATGGGCGCCACCAATAGGGAGCCAGCCCCTAACCAACAAATGGAGGAGAGATTAGCACGTAAAGAGAACACCACCAATAATAAACAGAGTACGTGCCCTCCACTTCCTGGTTCTACGGTCAATCCCTCGCATACAACAACCACAGTGTGTATGCCTTGCAACACAGAGGAAATACGACAAGGACATTCTGTTAACAATGATTCCAGCAATGTTGGACTAATGCAGGGAGCTAGACCAAAGAATGTTTCTAACGTTTACAGCAGAACTTTTCCAATGCTGCCAGCACCAGTGCGCAAGAAGAACGTGCGCAGATGGAGTGCGTTGCAGACAAACGAACACAAGAGACGAAAGGTGTCAGAATGACTAGGGGGGTCAGTGACAATGGTGATATTGTTGTTAATATTTCAGATATTATTCTGGATGATATAACATTGGAAGTACTCAACAAGGGACTAATGTTTATACCGGAGGCTCTAGCAGAGCATAGTCAGGTGATTTTAGATATTTTAAGTTTCGCAAGAAATGTGATGTTACAACAGATGTATCAGGATACTAGAAATGTTATTAGTAATGCAAATGAAAATGTAAGCAATGTTTTAAAACATAAACATCCTAGCACTTTCATGCCAAATTTTAATCCAGCATTAAATGTTTTCATTAGAATGTGTGAACAAGAATTTGAAGAATATTTTAATAGTTTTAGGAAGAAAAAGTTTCATAACTTAACCCTTAAACAGAAAGAAGCGTTACAAAAATTAACACAAAATGAAAACATCATTGTGAAACAAGCAGATGGGGGGGGGCAATTGTTATAATGAACAAATCAATGTATTGCTCCAAATTAAATGTGATGCTTAGTGACATGCATACTTTTATTAGGATGAATCCCATCATGGTTAATAACCATATAGGTAAAGTACACAATTCTATTAGGAACATGCATTCAGCAGGTTTTATTAATGAGGATCTAAGAGATTTTTTATTGATACAAAATCCTGTTACACCGATGTTTAAAGCCCTCCCTAAGATTCATCAGGATGCTAAAGACCCACCCCTGAGACCTATTGTGTCAGGTAGGGGTTGGGTCACAGAGCACATATCCATTTGGCTGGAGACCACACTGAGACCTATAGTGGAGGATGTTCCAAGGATTTTAAGGGACACAGCACATTTTTTGGGTTCTGTTTCAGAATATTTATTAGCAAGTAATGAGACAAGGTCAATGTTTGTGACATTGGTTGTTAATAATTTATTTACTGTTATTGACAATGTCTATGGAGTTCAAGCAATAGAACAATTATTATGCTGTAAAACACAGTTCAATGATGATGAGGTTCAATGTGTGTGTAAATTATTGCAAGTAGTTTTGAAAAACAACGTATTTGCTTGTCAGGGCATGTATTATAGACAGAAACAGGGTGTTGCCATGGGTACACCCTGTGCTAATTGCACGCCAACTTGGTATTGGCGCATTGGGAAGATCAGGTTATATTTAATTCTACACATGCATGGACACAATATTTATGCTTTTATGTAATGCTTTGTAGATGACGTTTTTTTCATATGGGATGGAGATGTACAACAGTTAGAAATGTTTGTTCAGTATTTAGGAGATAGTTCTGCATTTTTTAGATTTACCATTCATTATTCCACCAGTAATATAGATTTTTAGATGTTAGAATAGAAAGGGATGTGATGGGGAAAGTTACCACGTCACTGTTTAAGAAAGAATGTTGGCGTAACAATTTACTTCATTATAGTAGTATGCATCCAAGACACACTTTTGACAACATAGTTAAAGGTCAAGTGTGTAGGATTTCCAGGATATGCAGTGATGATAACAAATTTAATGAGGAAGTGGAATGCTTCCAACGGAATCTAATAGGTAGAGGGTATAAATCTGATAGGACTAGCTCCCTAATAGATCATAGTATAATGAAGTGGAAGAATACAGCTAAACCATGGATGAATAGAATGATGCATGAAGGGGTAAAGAAAAAGAAAAATAAAACATTTACCAAGGGAAATGATAGTGAGGGCATTAAAATGGTCCTCACTTATAGCAGTGACGTGGGCAACATTTGTGACATCATTAAACGACACTGGCAAATATTGTACACTGACCCAGAACTTAAGACACAAATAGGGAATGCTCCGAAATTTATTTTTAGGAGGAATAAGAATCTAAAGGATATACTATGTAAGGAACCCAGTAATAAGAGAAATATTAAGATTAATAGTAAAGGTACCTTCCCATGTTATCAATGTAAGGCTTGTCACTTCATATTGCAATCTCAAATATTTGTACATCCCAGGACAAATAAACAATATGTTTTTGAAGGATATGCTGATTGTAAAACTAAGAATTTGGTATATATAGCTGTATGTCAAGGATGTGAAACTTACTATGTGGGAAAACCAATAATATGTTTAAGACCCGAATTTACAAACATTTATCAGATATTAGACTTGGTAATGAGCGTAATGCTTTGGCATTACATGTGAAGGATAACCCTACACATTCATTTCTATTTATGGTGATACAGGTTGTGATTCCAAACACCAGGGGGGCAATTTGGTAAATGAAACTGAATGTGCTGAAACCAGGTGGATAGTGCGATTAGGAGCAGATAGGTCTCCTGGTATTAATGGGTATATACCTTTAAAACCCATCCTAAAGAAAAGGAGGGCTTTTTATTGAAATGTGATAGGCTGATATTTATTTTAAATATGTGAGGTTTTATACTGTGTGTTATCTGATGAAGGGCATATGGCCTGAAAGCGCTCATCTGTGGAAATAAAGTTTTATGGTACTTTTATCGATGTGGTTGTCCTCTGTTTGCTTGTTTTTGGACATTTGTATATGTCTGTTATCTGAAGAGGTCTCCTTATAAGGAGAGACGAAAAGCACTTAATAAAACGGACTTTATTTTTTATTTGTGGGTGACCAGTGGAGTGATTTCCTAGCTATTCTATCCAGTTTGTGTTTTTCTGCTTTTTTTGGTGTCTACATGTGATAATCATTTTATGTTTTAGAAGACCATTTTGATTTGCTGGGATATAGGTTGAGGCATATGTTGAAGTGCAGGGATTTAAGTGAATTAGAAAGTATTTTTCAGGAAGAAGCAGTCATGCAGACAGTTCTGCAGATGGATTATTTGAGTTCAGTATTGCTTTGGTAGGATGTAGGTGACTCTGCTCAGGAGCTAGTCTTGATAGCTATAAGGTTTTATGTAAAAACAGCAGAGAAAGGGGTTGGTATGCTTGATTGTTTTTACTGTAGTTTATTTATTTAGCATTTGTTTACCAGGAAAGTCCAACTAAGACAGAGCCTATTTTCAGTGGAGGCCCGGGGAGAAATGCTCCAGACTCATGTCTTTGGAATGTGAGAGGAAACCAGAGCACCCGAAGGGATCCACGCGAATTCAAGGAGGACATGCAGACTCCACACAGAAAGCACCCCAGCCGAGAATTGAACCAAAGAGCATCTTGCTGTGAGGTACCATTGCTAACCGCTGCACAACTGGGTCAGACGATGGTCACAGTAGTTGTATAGTGGGGAGCAAATCAGTAAGATTCAGCACTGAATGAAGTGGAAGAATACAGACAAGTATGACTAAAAGATTGTTTTCTTGACTGTAACTTGATTTTGATTCTATAATTAGAAACGTATTCATCTGCAATGTTTAGGTAAATATAGTTAATGAATGTAGTGAGAACTGGCAAAGGTAATAAGACAGATAAGTGGAAATGAATGATGATATGATTTTCATGGTATGTGTGGCACTCGTGGTAGAGGAGAAAAGGGAAAAATGCTGAAATAAAGTAACAATGTTTGAAGTTACCATATCAACAGCTGCTGGATAGAACTATAGAAAATGGGAATGAGGTAATGTTATCTCTTGCCACTGCTACCATTGGTCATGGAAAACAGGAAACATGGGTGGTGTAGAGTTGGGTGCTGGTGCCATCAAGAGCAAGGTAAAGGAGATATATAGATTAAATGCTGGGAAGGTCCTTGAGCTTGCTGCCATGGAGACCGTAACACAGATTCATGAGTCACTAGGGGCCAGGAGGTAGGAAAGGCAAAAAGGGTTATGAAAAAGTTTCAGTTCTAGCTGCCATCAAGCACAAGTGCAGTGCTGGGAGGGGGCTGCCTGGGGAGGGTTGGTGTGATGTGCTGATGTTGGCTTATCATGTTGGGAGGCAGGCAGCCTAGGCTTGCTGCAATAAAGCAGCATTATGAGACTGGTGCTCTCCATGCTGCATAAATGGTGTATCAATTAGTCTGGAGTTAGTGCATGTATGCAGGGAAGTTCTTGTGCATCTTCCAAGGGCAGTGATTACAGCACCCACAAGGCTACCACATGGAGGCAGGACTACAATAGCAGCAACTTTGATCTCCTCACTGGTGCTAGAGATGGGTAGGGCTGAACCCAGGGGAGACATAGGCAGGTTCAGTAGACCCAGTCAATGAGGAGAGAAGTTGTTGGCACCTGATGGTCGGCTGCAGGGAGAGGAAAATGCAAGTACAATGGAATAATTTGCTAAGAGGAAGGGGAGATAGCGACTGAGGGTAGAGAATGTTCTAGCTCTTGCTAATACTAAGAACCAGTATAAAGGAGAGCCAGAGAATAGGCATGGGAAGTTTTGCAGCCCTTGCTGACAACAAGGGGTGGTAGACTGAAGAGAAGATACTAACTGTGTCAAAACAGGGTACATTGAAAGACAGTGTGAAGAAGGGGGTGAGAGACAAGGTGAGATGTGGCTTGAGTTAGAGGTGTGATGTGAAATGAGAGGTGGGATTAGATAGGGTGTTAATGGAAATAGTTTTGTTAGATATCTTTAAAATAGGTATCTGAGGTGGTAAAGTGAAGAGACAGGAGCCAACATGAATACACAGGGTAAAGAAGATTAGGAACATGGGGAATTGGGTTATGGGATAACTAAGACAGACAGAAATTGAAGGGGAGTGAGGTAAGTGGTAGTATAAAGATTGAGTTGAAAAGATAAATAAAAAGACTATGAGAAGGCCAAATAAAAGGAAGAAGTGTTTCATCTGCTAAACTGGTTATTAGTATAGAAAAGAGTTTAGTGGTAGTAAGTGGTTGACACTTTTGCTACTTAGATGATGTAAGAAAGTGAACCTGGCATTGTTGCCCTAAAGAGTAGTTTAAATGAAAAAATGGTGTGGACTAAGATGATTACAAGTGTTACTGAGGTTATGACACTGGAATATTATATTTAGTAGGACAGAAGAATGGAATTTTAATGCAGAATGAGTTGATGTGGATGTAGGCTGAGTTGTCTTTGGTAAAAGTGATGTAGTGGATGATAGGTGAGTCTGCTTTAAGTTATTAACAAGCAGTTATTCTATCCCAAGATGTCACAGCGAGGGCTAAAAACTTCAAGATCTTTAACCTAATCATTCATATAGTGTAGGCTGATAATGCACTAGAATGGGACAACTGATTGATTCTGGTGCATTGTCTATTATCCAGGATTCCTTGTACTGTAAAGTAATGGAAGAAAGTCATGTAAAGTATTACTGGTTGAACATGATGTATGCATCATGAGTAGTTTGAAGCAGTTATGCTATGTGTCCCATAAAGGCTGGACTGGCCTACTGCATGATTCTTAACAAGTCATTTAACCAAGCAGTATTTCTATATCACCCCTGAAAAGGGAAGTGTGTGCAGTGGACTTGCCATGTCAACAAACAGGTAAAATAAAAATACAAAAAATAAAGTAATATAGAGCTAGTATTAAAAGAGCAAGAAGTAAGTGTGTGTGTGTGTGTGTGTGTGTGTGTGTGTGTGTGTGTGTGTGTGTGTGTGTGTGTGTGTGTGTGTGTGTGTGTTGTGTGTGTGTGTGTGTGTAAGTGTCTGTGAGTGTATGTGTGTGTAATACACACACACACACACACACACACACACACACACACACACACACACACACACACACACACACACACACATACATGCATACTTTGACTCTCACACTGCATGCTTATCTCTAGGAAAAATGAAGGACTGCCAGTTCCTCAGTTCAACTATGGCATGTCTTTGGGGAGTTTGAATAAACCAGTGCACCTGGCTAAAACTGCACAGAGGCAGGAAGGACATGCAGACTCCAAAAACTTAGCCAGAGAACCAAGCACTGTGAGATGGCAATGCTACTTGTTGCACCACTTTACTAATGATCAGTTGCTTTCATACATATGCTGCCAAGACTGCCAAAGCTAGTCATGTATTGTGTACAAAGCTGATCTTTAATGGTATTAGAAAGTGAAAGAAATTAAATCCATTTTTTCTGCTTTTAGATACAATGTAACACCCACACTAACACAAATGCATATATTAAACCTTAGAAATGATCAATTTACACTGATTTTAGCAAAACATAGATTACCTACTTTTTCAGGCAACCTCTCTAGAGATTCTACTGCAGCATCTTCTTTTTACCATTTCCCCTCCTACAAAGCCCAGGGTTCACTATACATTTCCAAAAGTCTTTCCTTGCTACAGTAATTCATTTCAACTCTGTTTCATACAAACATAGTAGTTGCAGTAAACTATTCTAACTTGATTCACATAAATGCCCACTAACCCTGCTTAAAAGTAAAAACAAAACTGCTGTAAATACAAACTTAGACCACATTTTTGGTGCTTTAATCTTGTAATAGATACATGTTTTGTATGTAAGGGATTCAAAAAAGAAGCCACAAACACAAGTGTCCCAACTATCAGTATTGTTTACTTAATACTATCTTAATACTTACTTACTTAATACTGTCAGGCAAATAGTAACCTTTATGATATGGTGACCAATAATCTTACCAATGGTATAAACACACATTCTGCCTCCTTGGAATTAATTCTGCACAAAATACAGAAAATAGTAGAAGTACAGGAATATAGTGGGAAGCTTGATGATTTTATACTTACCTATGCTGCAAGAAACAGAGAGGTGGGTGAAACTTTAAGTAATCATTCAGACTACATACAAGCTTTACAAAATAAATATGCCACATTAAAAGTAAAGCTAGCGAGTAATGAGCAAAAAACAGATAAACTGTAATAAAAGTAAGCAGATGTTCAACACTGCATCTGAGGAAATAATGAATGTTAATGGGATCCCAGAAAGACTGACATTAGCATACTCACCAGGATTCCCAGAATTCACCATAAGGCTTAAAATGATACACAGTATAAACCAAGCAGGTACCTCAGGCCCTAAGCTTGCCCATGACCATCATTATTAGACCTGAGACCCACTTAATGAAAACTCGGGTACTTACAGCCATATGGCACCCAGGCAGCATGTTCAAAGTCAGAGTCACAACATTTTTTTTTATAAAGAAATGACTACTCAGTGGAAACTTGAAAGGAAAATGCTCGGGTGCGATGGGCAATAAGCAAACATGTGATGAAGAAGTTGCAATTTTTTTTTCTGTTGTACACTGTTCTGTTAGAACTATGTTTTGTGACCGGAGCCAAAACAGTTACTGATAAGAAAGCAGTAGTGTCATACCTGAGAGAGAGCACTGTTGAACAAACACAGAGTGTACACTCTCTGTATAAGAGGCCTCAACCTAGATTAAGCCCATTTCTTCTGACGAGATCGGGAAAAATGAAGTGACAATGCACTTTATTTATTTTTCAGTCCTGCCACTCATTAAACTGAATGTACATACTACCCAGGGAACTGATTACATTTATTTAGTAGTAATGGATGAAATAATTCAAAAGTATACAAAGTAAGTACTGGTAGAAGTTATGCCCTAAAAGTAAAATTTTGTGGCAGCTTTGTGGGTTAGGGGGAGTTATCATAGCTTCTGCTACTTAATCCAGTGGGTTGTTTAAGAGCTTGGTAGCTCTACATTAGCTTATATTGGTTATCACACATAGGGTAAGCCTTAATTGTTAATCTGCATATTAAATTCATTTCACTATTGAGATCTTATACATGGTTCCTGTCGAAGGAATAGACTTGGCCCTAAACATTTATTTTTTTCCTTTACAAGATGATCATGCTGTATGACCTTTTTGGCAAAGTTTTCCATTTGATAAAATACACTATAGAAGGAACTTCTTGCTCTGAGGGTCAGCTGTCAGTAAAGAAGAAAGCCAGTAAAGTTAGGTCTAATTCTTCGGCTGTGCCACCTCTACCGGACATCTCCCTCAAGACTGGTGAAAGTCTGAAAGATTGCTCCGCTCCTGGGTTGGATTCTTCTGCCATGACTGCTTTGGTGGCCGGCATGGATCTGGTTTTGTGCACATCCCTGGAGGGTTTGCAGGTGTCTGCTTTGGATGTTCTGGGGGAACTGCAGCCTAAGGGTGTTCTTCAGATTTTGGTTAGGGAGAAGTTACCGACTACAATTATACAGTGTCATATGGGGTCTGAGCCTTCTAATTTTTACATGGCTGATGTCTCATTAAGCAAAAAAACAAAAGACTAAACACGTTTCTCCTGCTCCTAAGGACCCTCAGAGTGAATGGCAGAATTTTATTCAAGGTTTGTTTAATGCATTTATGGCCTTGAAGCCTCCTCAAGGAGTTTCTGTTCCAGTCCCCTCCTTGGTCTTCTACTCCTTTTAAGAGGCCTAGGGAACAACATTACTCTGAGGAAGAGGGGGATTAAGATTGAGGAATCCCTTCCTTACTCCCAGATTGCTTCTCCATTAGACTATGAGTCTGTGGAGGAGGAGTCCACTAGCCCTGACACTCCTTTTGAGGTAATTTCCTTTGGGGACACAATTTCCAGAATGATGGAATTTTTCAATTGGGATTGTACCCAGGTGTCTGAGGTTCAGAAGAGGTATTATGAGCTTCTGTAAATGGACTCTCCTAGATCTTCTGCTGCTCCTCCTGTCCTGGCTGCCTTGTTGGATGCCTTTTGTACTGCATCTCAGGCTTCTGATCCCAGCCCCCTGCTCCCAAAAAATGTGATAGGTTTTATATGGTGCTTGATGATTTCAAGTTCCTTTATAAGTGCCCATCAACTGACCACTATGTGGTATCTGTGGCATCTGACAAGCCATCTAAGTTGCTGCCTTCTACAAAGTTGTTTCCTTCTGATAAAGACAGTCAAACTATGGAAAGACTGTTAAGAATGTTTATACCTCAGCTACCCTTGCTTTGAGGGGAGTCAATTATCAGACCAATATGACGAGATATATTTTGGATCTTTTATCTCAGGCTTGTCAGGTTATTTCTGACCTTCCTGACTCTAAAGGGAAGACTTCTGATTTCTCCTTGTTAGTGACTTATTCTCAGGTAGCTCACCACTCTATTAAATGCAGTTATAATGCAGAAGATGACTCCTCTAGGGTTGCTGCTTTTGGCTCTGTGCTGAGGAGATATTCCTGGCTTCAGCTTCAACTTTTGCCTAATGATATTAAGGATAAGTTGATGCATGCTCCTCTGGATAAAAAGCATTTATTTGGTGCTGCTACTGCTGACTTCTTCAAGTCCCTACAGGAAAAATGAAAGGCTTTACAAGATTTAAAACATATCTTTGTTTCTCCTGTACCTAAACTCCAGAGTAATTACCCTAGTATGCCAGCCTTTGTTTGTAGGTAGTGTTGCCCTCCCCCCAAAGGTATGAAGGGTGGTAGAAGGGCTTCCCTGTTAAGGCTACTCTGACTCCTGTACCTCAGAAATCTCCTTTTCCTGACAAACTATGTGCTGTCTATCTTATACTTCACAGCTACATTCCTCTTTCTCTTCATCTTTCCCTGTCTCTTCCTGGTTGGTTAAAGATTACTTGAGATTCCTGGGATCTTTCCATCATTCACAAAGGGTATTTTAAGGTATGGAAATCTCTCCCCCCTTCACGGCATTCCTCAACCTGCTCAGGAACAATAAGCCTTTTTTCCACAGGTAATTCAGGGTCTCTTGTCTCAGGGAACTATTCAAGGAACCAGTTTCTCAAAGGGGAAGGGATTTTATTACAGAATGTCCTTGGTTCCCAGGGAAGACTCCACTTGGAGATCCATTCTGGATCTCTCTCACCTAAACACTTTTCTGAAGGTCCCTTCATTTTGGATGTTGTCCCTTCAGACTTTGTTTCCAGTCCTGCTTCCTCAGTGTTTTCCAGGTTCTTTAAACCTCAAGGATGCTTATCTTCTTAACCCTATTCATCCCCTTTTAAATGAAGTTTTTACATTTTTCTGTTACTTCCTGGCATTTTCAGTTTTATGTTTTGCCCTTTGGCCTTTCTACTGCCCTAGTGGTATTCATCAAATGCCTTGATCCTGTGATTGCTTTTTGCAGCCTAAAGGGGTTACAGGTCTTTCTCTACTTCGAAAACCTGCTTTTTCAGGCATTCTCTCCAGATATTCTACTGCAGCATCTTCATTTTGCCATTTCCCTCCTACAAAGCCTGGGTTCACTATAAATTTCCAAAAATCTTTCCTGACCCGTTCACAGGATCATGTGTTTCTGGGGTGTAGAATCCAGACTGTAGCAATGATGACATCCTTGCCTTCTCCCAAGGCCTTAACTCTCATTGCCTTCTTTCAAACCCGTCTTACTCTGGCCTCAATTACAGCCAGGGAGCTCTGGGTTTCATGCCGTCTACCATTTCTATGCTCCCTCTAGCTAAACTCCATATGAGAATGCTTCAGTGGTTTGTAAAATTAGTTTGGCTTCAACATTCTCATCCTCTATATTTCATTGTCACTCTTCTTCTATGCCTCAAATTGGAAATTCAGTGGTAGATTCGGCAGTTGTCTCTCAATCCACGGATCCTTTTTCAACCTCCACACCCCTCTCAGGAGCTGTTCAGAGATGCTTCAGATGTGGGATGGGGGGGCTTCTTTGGCTCTCTAAAAGTGGAGGGCCTCTGGTAACTTCAACAAAGGAAAGACCACATCACTGTTAAAGAGATGAGTGCTCTTCTGTTGGTTCTTTAAGATTTTCATCCTGTTTTCATTCCAGGGCCCCTCAAGGTACTGACAGACAATACCACAGTTTTGTGGTATGTCAACATGCAAGGGGGAACAATATCTGATCTCCTGTGCAGGTTAGCACTTCAAGTGTGTGAGGTAGCTATTAAGTATCAAGTGACACTTCAGGCAGTTTACATTCCCTCAGGTCAGAACAGTGTGACAGACTCACTGAGCAGGTCTGCACTACAATGCCAGGAGTGAATGTTTCACAGGGATGTTTTTCAGGACATTGTCCACCAGTGGGGTACTCCTCAAGTAGATCTATTTGCCTCCCTTCTGAACAGACAATATCTACTTTTTTATGCCAGAGCCCCATGTCCTCTGGTCTGTAAGATGGATGCCCTCCCTTTTTCCTGGAAGGGGATGATTCTTTATGCCCTCCCTCACCTTCCTCTCATTACAAAAGTCCTGTTCAAGATAAAACAGGATGCTCCCAAAATCTTGCTGGTGACTGTCTGTTATGGCCCAGACAGCAGTGGTTCCCTCTTCTTCTGCATTTAGCCAAGGGCAATTATCACAAGTTATCCCACAGGGTGCACCTACTCAAACAAGACAAGGGATCTCTCATCCATCCCCACCTGTCCACTCTTCAACTGACACTGTGGGCAATAGGATTTTGATTCCATATAGACACCTATTTTCTGAATCAATGCTTAGGGTCCTGAAGGAGGCCAGGAAACCCACTACTAGGAAATCCTACTTATCCAAATGGAAGATGCTTTCTGTTTGGTGTCTTTCTTGTAATCTGGGTCCACTTTCTGTGGATGTTCCTTTGGTTTTCTCCTATCTGTGTGAATTGATCAATGCTGGATTGGCTTATTCTTCTTTTAAAGCCCACTTGATAGCTATGTCTGCTTGTCTGCCTCTAGTACCCCCTTTAGCCTCTAGATTTGAAGGTAAACAATTTTTGAAGGTATATTTTATATTAGACCTCCGAGGAAGCCTGTCCCTCCTTCCTGGGACCTTATTTTTGTTTTCATGGGTTCATAGGTTCATAGGTAGGTACTAGGCTATTGGCCCAAGGGCCTACATAAGCCTAGCCAACAAGGTTCCCTGGCTTACACCACCCAAAAAAGTTATTTTCCCGTGCCACTGTCATGCAGAGACACAGAAGTGATCCCTGGGGGTGTATTTCCTATTTCCCATCCACTCATCAAGATTTTGAAGAGTGCTAATGAAGAACTTTGCTTGACATAGATGGGTAGCCTGTTCCAGAGTATGGGAAGTCTCTGGGACAGAAATCTATCCCTCCAGCATGTCCTGTTTATTGTGGTGACAAGGTTTAGGTCCCTAGAGCGTGTAGCTTGGAGGGATTGGGATTTCTTTAGGTGTAGCATGTCCAACAGTTCTGGGTTTGACATAGCTTTATATGTTAGGCAGAGATCACCTCAGAGTAGACGATATGCTATGGAGTAAAGCTGGAGTTTTTTGAGGCGGTCAGTTGTAGGGCATTTGTTTGAGGCCAGTAATCCTCTTTGTGAGGTACTTCTGTGGCCTTTTCAGCTGTTGCAGATGTCTTGTGAGGTACATTCCAAAAGGGGCGTTGTACTTTATAATGGGTCTAATGAGTGTCGAGTAGAGGGGAACAATGACCTCTTTTTTCCTGGATGACAACCCTTTTATGATGAGGTGTGCCACATAGAAGGACTTCCTGACTACTGTGGTGATGTGACTATCAAAGGAATGACTCCTGTCCACCTGGGTCCCAAGGTCTCTTATCACACATTCAGTGTTAAGTAGATTGCTGCCTATGTTGGTAGTTCATGGGTACAGAGTTTTTACCAAAGGGAATGACACTGCACTTTTTGGCATTGAGCTTGAGGCCATGGCTCTGACACCAGACATCTGTCTCAGCGAGGCCTTTCTGTAGGATGTCCACATCATTTGGGGACTTGACTATGGATCCTAGTTTGCAGTCATCTGTGAACTTCGTTAGCCAGAGGCCTTCTGTGTTAGCCTGTACTTTGGAGAAGTAGATACCAAACAGGAGAGGTCCCAGGACGGAACCCTGTGGTACACCACTTGTCACTGTTTTGAGGTCAGATTTGGAGTCTGCAACTTTTACAGTGTGGGTTATGTCAGTGAGCCAGTTGGCAACCCATCTTATGATATAGGGATTTATACCTAGTTTAGTGAGTTTAGCTATAATTCCAGAATGGAGGATGGTGTCGAAAGCCTTGGCGAGGTCAAGATAGGCTGTGTGAACCACCTTGCCCTCATCTACAGCTTTGGTGACTGCTTCAAAGAAGTCGATCAGGTTAAGGAGGCATTATCTGCCTTTCACAAACCTGAACTGGGTGGGATCCAGAGTTTGGAGGTTACCAATGTCTTTGTTTATGAGTTCCATGATGATACATTCCATGGCCTTGCAGACCAGGCTCATCAGGCTAATAGATCGATAGTTCCCAGGATCAGTGGTGGCTCCCCCTTTGTGGAGTGGGATAACTGATGATGTGCACCATTCAGTGGGCACAAAGCCTGATGTGAGGCTATTATTGAACATGGTGCTTAAGTGGGGAGCCAGTCCTTTCTGAAGTTCGTGTAAAACGCAGCCTGGGATGTTGTCTGGTCCCATGGATGCTGTGTTTTTGGCTTTAGAGAGTGCAGCTTTTACCTGCGTAGTTGTGATTACAGGGACTCTGCATTCTTCCTGTATAGATATGGGCCCTTTAGGGGTGGGGGGTAAAGTTAGCACTGAACCTATCTGCCAGGATGTTGGCAATATCAGTTGGTTCTGTAATTCTCATGCCGTTGTGCTGTAACTCAGAGCAGATCTGGGTGTTGCCATCGAGATTCTTGACATAGCTATAAAATGCTTCATGGTTGTCCTTAGAATTAGTGGCAATTTTGTTTTCGTAGCTAGCTTTGGAGGATCTTATAAGGGATCTCAGCTTCTTACTGAGGCTGACCAGGGAGTTCCTCCACTCATGGGATTTTACTCTCTTTTGCAACAGTTTCTTCCTTCTGTTGTACAGTTTGTTTATGGCAGGGGACCACCAGATTGGCTTCCTTTTTTGGAGGATAGTGTCTTGGTTCTGTTTGGGATAGCACAATCCATGCACTCGTGTAAGTGCTTATAGAGTGCATTTGTGTAGGATTCAGCAGTTGTAACTGTATTGTCCATCTGCATGGGTGTCATGAAGTTCACCACTTCTGTCTTAAGAAGCATGAAGTTGGCTTTGGAGAAATTTTTTACCGTGGTTTCCTTAATGGGGGGGTGGGGGCAGGATGTGGATATCAAGGGTGATTAGCTTATGGTCGGATCGGACCAACGAGGAGTTGACTTCAAGTGTGGAACACCGGTCACTCATGTTGGTAATGACTAGGTCTAGGATATTGTTGCCCTGATGGGGGTGTGGATAAGTTGATCCAGGGCATTGGAGTTTATGAGTTCCAGAAAGCTTTGAGCTAAGGAGTTGGTACACGAGTAGTTTTCCCAGTTATTGGTGGGGTAGTTGAAGTCACCCATTATTAGGGTGTTTGGTTGAACGCTAATATTTTCCAGTACATCAAGAAAAGAGGAGTGGGAATCCTGGGGCATGGTGGGTAATCTGTAGCAAGCTACAATTTGGATTGCAGTTTTGCCCAGAGTTAGTTGCACTTGGATAACCATGGATGCCTTATGCTGAGCAACTAGCCTGGAGGTGTGGATATCCTTAATGAATATGGACACACCTCCACCTTTGGTGTTTCGGTCCAGGTTACATGGCCAAAAAGTGTGGTATGAGTTATAGCCTGGTAGTGCAGGGGTGCTCTCTGGAGCCTTAAACCAGGTCTCAGTCACTGCACAAATATCGATGTTCTCCATTTTAAGGAGTGCCTCCAGTGAGTGCATTTTGACATTTAGACTTCTAGCATTGAGTAGCATTACCCTCAGTTTTTGCTTGCCTGTTCCTGTTATGGTGGTGAATTTGTTATTTGAACCTTGCCTAAAAAGGCACTATAGGGGCAGCAAGAGCCTTAGCCAGTATCCAGAATCCCAGGGGCGACAGGTGCAGGCCATCTGTGAAAAAGCATCGTGGTCTGTCAACCATGTCATCCCAAGCAGATAGATACTGGATCCCCTTAGAATGACACCAGAAGCTTAGCCAATTGTTGAAGTCAATCATTTTGTCCTTGTACTGCGGTATCATTCTGGGCAATGGCAGAATGCTACTCAGGGCTAGGGTCATACCTGCCTGGGCTACAGGATCGGAGAGCTCTTCCATGTCTCTTTTCATGTAGTCCAGGGAGGTATGTCGCAGGTCATTCACACCAACGTGGACAATGACAGAGTCATACTTGTACTTGTTGTGGAGTGACCTGAGTGCATGGGTTATGTGGTGGATCCTGGCACCCAACAGACAGCTGACAGTAACCTTTTCTTTGTTTAGCCTGGTGAGTGGGACATCAGTGTGCCTGACTATAGAGTCACCTATGATTAGTGTGTTGGGTACGTTGTTTTGCCTTATTGACTGTGGTTAAGTGGCACACTGAGTCTGTGGGCTGTGTGTCATTTGGGTTGTGTTGGGGGATGGAGGTTGCTTGCATTTCTGCTTTGGTGGTCACTGTTGCTTAGACAGATTATTACTGAGAGCCTCCGCGAATGTTTTTGTGTTACTATGTGTGGATTTTGGTGGTGTAGATTTAGTGAGACTATGTGATGAGTGTGGTGTGGTGCAAATGTTTACCTTCTCCTCATGACTGTCAAGTTCAGTCTTGGTTGGAGAGAGCTTTACCTCCAGTTTGGCTAAATAAGTGCATCTCTCACAGGTTGTAGTGTTGGGTGGTAGGAGGAGAGGGTTGTCTGTGTACATGAGGCAATTTCTACATTGCCTCAAGATGCCCAGATTCATCCGAAATTGGCTTAGGATGTTTTTGAGCCTGCATCTTCAGCTTCCTTGCAGCATTGTTCTTGGAAGACTGTTCTTTTGTTAGCCCTTACTTCTGCCAGAGAGGTATCTGAGCTTCAAGCCCTTATGGGTGTTCCCCTTTTTTTAGCTTTCCATTAGGACAGGGTGTCCCTTTGTACTAATCCTTCTTTTATGCCCAAAGTAGTGAATGAGTTGTCTCTTAATCAGTCTATTCATTTGCCCACTTTTTTTCCCTTCTCCTCACTAGTTTGCTAGTGAGAAGGTTTTTCACAGTTTGGATGTGCATAGACAACTCAGATTTTATTTGGATAAGACCAAAGCTTTTCATAAATCTGATCAGTTTTTTGTTTCCTTTCATCCTAGATCTTTCAGACTGGCTATTCCCAAGCAAACTCTCTCTTCTTGGATATCTAAAGCCATTCCTTTTTGTTATTATTTTCATGGCAAGAGCCTTCCTTTTTCAATTAAGGCTCATTCTACTAGGACTGTGGCTTCTTCTGGTGCTTTTTTTCAAGGGTTTAGATACTAACTCTATTCTTGAGGCAGCTATCTGGATTTCTGTGCATACTTTTACCAAGCACTATAAGTTGAATGTGATATACCCAGGGCTACAGCTGGTTTTGCTAGGGTCATTCTTCATAGGTTCCTAGGGGGCTCTGCTGGTCCTTCCTCCTCCCTCTCTTCTTCATGAGCTTTTGCACTCTACCTATTGTAAGGACTACTGCAACAGTGAAATGGAACAAAATAGTACAGGTGTGTAAAATCTTACCATGATGGTAGATGTCCTTCTCTTCACTGTTGCAGTATTCACTCCCTCCCTTCCTCCTACCCCTGGTTCTTTTCCCTTCTGGATGTGCCTGGTACCTCTCTAATTATTAGACTGTCATAACTACTGGGGCTTTCAGCTCTGAGTATGGTACGTTCAGATGTCACCTTTATGCCCTACACTATATGTGGGGAGCATAGATGTGACATACGGCATACTCTTAGCAACCTAAAGACTTTGGTATACTGACCGGACATCATGCCGCCTTGGTAGGGGATTCCTATTGTTAGGATTACTATAACAGTGAAGAGAAGGACCTCTACCGTTATGGTAAGAGTTTACACAACTGTACTTTTATTGCATAGGACTACATAATCTATGGCAAATGCTCATATATTTTTTTAAGTGAATGTCGTGACGGCTCAATAAATGATGAGACTTACTATACCACTATTAGAGTCACTTTGTTACCCATTACACCTCCCAGCATGGGCTATTTTTGAAAGTCTCATATTTAGCTGCTAGGGCTCTTGAATATATTAATTAATATACTTTTGTCTCTCTAAAATGACTGTTTATAATGTATATTAGCTGCTAGATGAAGGGTTCATCCCTAAATGTTATTATTATTAATCTAAACTGTTTTTTGGAAGATTACATAATGGCTTATGAGTCAGGGGTTTACTCAATAATAGATTTACTTTGATTATTGAATTTGTGTGTATGTTAAAATGTGTTACTGGTTTGCTATTTATAAAGCTTCTTAGGAATTACTTTGAATTGGTGCTTTGTATGGGGGCTGGAGCTAGCCAGAGGTTGTTGCCCACACCCCTTTGCACCCGTAGTATGTTTTGAATAGACATGGCTGACTGTTCAATTGCAAAGGTTTGAAGTGGACCATCTGGAAGATGCAATGCAAGAAGAGGTTGGATACTGACAAATGACCAGTATCTTTTAAATGAGACGCATCTTATAGAACACGATTGGCCTGAACAATCATTTGAAACAAAATGGTACTTACTTATTTTTAAGGAATGTAGGCCAGATATAGTGACATTAAAGGAAAGACACCTAGATTAATTTGAAAATAATAGATTGCATAAAGGTTATTGGACTAAGGGAGCTTTAGTTTCTTATTCACTGTCTTGAAAGAGAGGAGTCGCCCTGTTGGTCCCAAAGTATTCAGGATTTGGGATGGAGATACCCTAGTACATAACCAGGGTAGGTTTGTAGGGATGAATGGGCATTACTTTATTTATTTATTTTATTTATTTGACATTTGTTTACCCGGGTCGTCCAACTGAGTCTACAGAACCTGTTTTCAGTGGAGGCCTGAGGAGAAAAGCTCTACATACAGTACAATATGAATACAGTATAATCCAAAACAATGCAAGCGACATGAGAAATACTATACAAAAATAAGTTGAAAGAACATAAACTACGTTACAAGATATACTACACATCTGGACAACTCTATACAGTTATGACATTATAGTCAATTTTAGTTATTCTAACAACATATACATAACCTATGAGTAGTTAAAGTATACAGAATAGTATGAAGGTATATAATGTATAACATCGGTTGTCATAACCTATGAGTAGTTAAAGTATACAGAATAGTATGAAGGTATATAATGTATAACATCGGTTGTTATAGTGCATGAAAAATAAAATGCTGGTTTCAGTTAGGAAAATAATAGCTGGAAAGTTAGTGATGCAGAAAGATGGTGAGAGAGTTAAGAACAGAGGCATTACAGACTGAGCGGTAGCTTAAGGATATGGTATAGAAACAGAAAAGGAGTTAGAAAAGACTTGGGATCTTGTAGACTGTGAAGGAGTGAGATGCAACAGAAGAAGAAGATGATGAGGCTAGCATGGAAGAAGACGAAGACCTGAGCATTAAGCAGGATTTGTAGAGGAGCAGAACCATGTATTTTTGAGATGATTTTTTTAAAGAGGCTTTAAAGTGGGTTAGGGCAGACATAAATCTGTTAGCTAGAGGTAGTGAATTCTATAGTTTAGAGACAGAATGTGAATACAGAGAGTAACCTGGGTTTTTTGTGGGTTTTGAGATAGCTAAGAAATTTTTATCTTCTGATTGCAGAGATCTATTTGGTGTGTAAGGTGTGACTAGATGGCTAGCACAGGGCAGGCTGTAGGCTTGAAAATAAGGTTGTGCAAAGTGGATAGCTGAATAAAAGCAAGTTGGTGGGGGAGTTCAAACCAGTTTAGCTCTAGTAGTGATGTACAGTGGTGTGTTTAGAGTTTGTGGCAAACTTAGCAACTTTGTTGTAGCACTGTTCCATCTTGCTTAGGGTAGAAGTTTTTTAGTTAGTTAGGATAGGGGCACCATAAAGAAGGGCGGGGAGTAAAAAAAGTTTTTGCTAGGATAGTTTTGGTTGCTGTAGTGAAGAAATGTTTGTTTCTATATAGGAGTCCCAGTTTATGAAGAGTTTTCTTTATATTTTGTTGTATATGGGGGGGGGTCAAAGGAAAGTTTATTGTTGATGATTACTCCTAGATGTTTTCCTGCACTACTTTTATGACATAGTTGTCAGACGCAAAGATATTGAAATGATCGGTGACAGGTGAGGTGTTTTTGGGGTGAGAGAGTACTAGTTTAGTCTTCTTTGGATTAAGACAGAGTTTGACATTTTTTAGCCAGGATTCAACTGCAGTAAAGGATTGTTTAGTTTTTGAAAGTAGTTCTGATAGTGATTGAATGGTACAAATTATGGTGGAATCATCAACGTATTAAATGAGGGTTCTAGGGTGAGAGGCAGTGTGAAGGTTGTTTGTGAAAATATTGAAGAGCAGGGGTCTGAGGATGGAGCCTTGAGGGACTCCAGTAGGGTTGTGGAGAAAGGGTGAGAGTTCATTGGAAATTTCACTGCTTGTTTATGATCCTCAAGTTAGCTCTGAAACCATTTTATTGTGTTATGTGAGAAGCCTAACTAAAGAGTATGTTCAGTAGTAGGGGGTAAAAGACTGTGTTGAAGGCCTTAGAGAGATCAAGGAATACTGAGGCTGTATAACATCCTGCATGTCTGGCTTTGCTCATGGCAAAGGATAATAGGGCTATAGATGTGCTGTGGCTAGATCAGAAATCAAGTTAGGTTTTGGTTAAAGAATTATATTTCAGTAGATATTGCATTACTTGCTGATGGATACCTCTGTCAAAAATTATGGATATGGGTGACAAGATTGACATAGGACAGAAATTGGTAGGCTCAATAGACTTGCCGCTTTTGTGGATGGGGGTGATTTGAGATGGTTTGTGAGGCAAGTGCTCTTTTTTATAGCATTTATACACCAAATGTCTTTAATCCATATGATTTCAGAAATATAACGGTGCTATTGCCTTTTATTGCCTTTTTATGAATGAGTGTGGCTATATCTATATATGTCTATATATCTATACCTCTCTTTCTCTCTCTCTCTCTCTCTCTCTCTATATATATATATATATATATATATATATATATAAAGAAATAAATGTATGCGTGTGTGTGTGTGTGTGTGTGTGTGTGTGTGTGTGTGTGTGTGTGTGTGTGTGTGTGTGTGTGTGTGTGTGTGTGTGTGTGTGTGTGTGTGCGCGTGTGTGTGTGTGTGCATGCGCGTGCATGTTTGAGGGACTAGAATTCTTTCTCAAAGACAACTGATGTAATTGGAGGTCCAAGACATCAGAGGACTGATAGGTATGTAGTCAAATACATGAAAGCATTAGGCATTTTGGATGTCACTAGTATTAGAGATACAGTCACTTCATGTACTTAGTGGTCCCCAAGAATCAACTCCTTTTCCAGGACAGACAGAATTTTAATTACACAAGAACACCTTTATATTATAGACAAAATTTTTACTCATCCTATAATAATTTCGGATCATGTTCATTTAAAGATTTTAATAAAATGTCAAAAACAAAATCTCCCTGTAGAAATCACTGGAGGTTTCCAGCCTATCATTTGTTAAAAAACAAGGATAGAAGGGAGATCTCATAGCAATACTGTGGGGCAATCTAAAAAGTCATTTATCAACCAGACTTAGGACAAGGTAAATCTTACATTGCAAGGAAAAGAGCAGGTAAAAAGTCCCATCTACAAAAATTGCAGAACAGCCCTCATACAAACTCACTTAAGGTTGAAATTGACAAATGGAAGGCAGAAGAAACTTAATATCTGGACACGTTTTGGATTTCTTATGGAACATCTTAGAGGCCTGTTTTACAAGAGAAACTGAAATATCAGAAGGTATTAATGGTAAAGGTCAAACAAAGGAGTGCAAGGAAATGGAATCAGTGTTTATTTGACCCATGCTCATATAGTAGGATGAACTCTCCATTAGATATTCTACAAGTATTTTATAAATATTATCACAGCCTTTAAAAACAAGACATTAGGAGGTGATACAGCGAATAAGGCAATGGTGTTCCTCGGGGTATTTCAGTTGCCATCTCTAGAACATAAGAAGGCATCTGGGCTGATCATACCAGTTAATGATGAGGAAGTAAAAGACAAGGCAGTCTGTAGGAAAAACACTGGGTCCCAATGGACTTCCTCTGGAACTAAGAATGCTGGCAGAAATGCAGTGTGACAGAATCTGAGTACTTATACCTGTAGAATTCCCTCATCCTGAAAAGAGGTGATTACTGTCATAATACTCAAGCAAGGCAAGAAACTGCGGCTGCTATGCTCCATTTCTATTTTTAACCATGATATAAGGTCTTTTTAGACCTAGTCACTACTCAGATGGGAAAGCTCATCCCAAGATTAATACTTATAGATTAATGTGGGTTGTGGGCTTCTGAGGGAATAGCAGACATTTGACAACATAATGACAACTTCTATACTGACACGAAAAGTCCACAGTGATAAAACATCACTGGTTCTGGTCAGCCTGGATGCCAAAATAACACTGACAAAGTAGAATGACCATCCTTGGAAATCTGTCAAAGTTTGAGTTTTTGATGCAGCCAATTTAGCTTATGTTTGAAGGAGATAAGGGATCCACTGCAAGATTCTAGAGATACATAGGTCCTTAGGTTGACCCATGTGACTAGCCAGAGCTACACAGTTTCACCTATGCATCCTGGCAAGCTGACTATATTTATTCAGAGACTGATAAGTATGGGCCTTTGCATGGGCCAGGAGCAACTAAATTATTTCTCTTTGTGGATAACACAATTACTCATATTTCAGACCCACATAGGTATATCTTTGTTATGTTTCATTGTTTGCAAGATTGTAGCTCTTTCAGATACACTCAACAAAGATAAGATAAGAGTGATCTCTATAAATTAGTTATCTTAGAAAATATTAGGACCCATTTTTCCTAACTTTGAGAGGCAAAATCAATCAAATAGCTTGGGGTATACCCAGTATTTGATTAGTTTTCCCTTCCAAAGGTAGGAGAAATGGTATAAATTTCAGATGATACAGTTTGAGCAACGTAGGAAGAGTGACATCTGGATGACATGGACCCATGTGAAGGAGATTTACTTCTGTCAGGATAGCTAGCATTGGAGTACCATAGTCTTCTTTCTCTGGCAGGGCAGCTAAGAATATATGATTCATAACCACATTTATAACGAAAATTTGTCATTTTTTTTTAATTGGAGGCTATGCAGGACAAGACTTTATCAGCAAAGCATTCTGATGATCCTATGATCTGCAGACTGGTAGCTGAGGTGGTGTAAACAGAACTAGTTGAGAATTTTATAACAATAGGTAGGATAATGCATATGGACAAAAATATGGGCATTGTCAATGTATGCAACTAAGACTGGAAATTTAAAATATTTGAAGAGATGGCAAGAATAACATTAGAGAATTCTGGACACATATTTTTGAACTGCTCAACTTTGAACAACTTAAGGCTCAGATGTAAAGTTTAAAGGATAGTCTGTTTTCTTCATAAATTTACCTTACTAATACTATGCTTATACTAGGAATTAATGAAGTACAGGGATTAAGCAGAAATAAGAAAATGTTCTGTCTTTTAATGACAGTGGTCAAGAAAGCCACAACCAGAAAGCTAAAACAAGAACTAAGCTAAGAAATTGAGGAGGTTATCAAATTGACTGGATAAATGAGTGAGAATGTATGAGCGTGATCTTGTCCATAGGCTCTTTTCTAGGTATTAGCAAACTGGGTAATCTTGATAAATTATAGAGACTTAAACTGAACTATGTATAACCATTGGGTGATCTAGTGTTTTCCACTGGATTATTTCCTGTGAGTGCAAAATGTGCTGACATATTAAACAGAATATCCTGCACCTCCTGCTATTTTGTTTAACGTTGAATACAGACATCAGAGATAGGACGTTCAAAATTATTGGCAGGTAGAAATTATGGATACATTATTTTTTGTCTTTTTGACCACAATTTTTTTGACTTTCCACATTTTAATAGTAAAACATTTTCTGGTTCTGTATGAAGCACCCTCTATCTCACCTCTTCCTTAAACTATTCAGCTGCAACTTGTCTACTAGATACATGCCAGAAGCCTGAAGAATAGGTGTAGTAGTGCCCCCCATAAAGGGGAACCCAGTACAGAGTCTAACAACTATAAACCTATTAACCTGACCAACATCATTTGCAAGGTGATGTATCTTATCATCATAGACCTTATTAACAAGGATATAAGGAGCCTATAATCCATAGACACCAATTTGATTTAGCAAAAAGTAGATCATGCCTATTAATCATAGCTGACTTCTTTGAGTCACAGAAGCACCAGATGAAGGTAACTCCATGCATACAACTTATCTTGATTTAGCAAAGGCCCTTGACACTATACATCACTCTGGTATCATTTCCAAATTGGTCAAACTCAGTATAAGTCCTTATGTAATCTGTCGGATTGCAACTAGTTTGCTGACAGAACCCATTCATTTAGAGCTTGTGTGACCAGTGGTGTACCACGAGGTTGGGTTTTGGGACCATTTCTGTTTGGTACTTACTTCTGTGACACAGAAATTAATGATAAAACTTTTGGCTAACCTAGCCCATGGAAGATTGCAAGGTTGATTCCATCATTAACTTCTAAGAAGGCTCTCCAAGAGGGCCTAAATCAGAAAAAAAACTTGTGGTGTCAGACTAATGATCTGAAGCTGAACACCTAAAAATGCAGCATTGCACAGTTTAAGAAACAGGAGCTCTCAAATACCTGACAGTGTAGAAACCAAGGCACCTTTGGGGATAATGAACTCTCCTTTGAGCTCCACAATCCCACTGTCATTAGGAAAGCCTTCTACCTCAACCACCTGATTACTAAGAGCTTCTCCTCTCAGTCCAAAGATGTCATCATCCTCCTGTATTCACCTCCTATCAAGCCAATACAAAAACATAAAGTACACTTCAGCATGTACTTGTCCAAGCAACAAACTCAAACTCAAAACGTTTAGCAGCAGCTTCTAACCACAAAAAAAAATCAGTAGCATGAGCTCCCCAAGTTACCCAGAATATCTAAATATCCTTTCTCTTTTCTTTGTGTCCTACAGTCTCCTACTTGACAACTATGCCTGTCCTACAAGGCAGTAAATGTCCTACTTCATCTATTGCATATCCACAAGACCGGTAGTAAAGCAAATACACATTCAAAATTTTGTTGGCATGACAGTTATCTCTCTCACAGAATCCCCTCATCTGGAACAAGGCTTCATTTGTTGAAAAGCAAAGCACTCCCTTCACTAATTTCAAAAATAATAGATTAGTGTAAAAGGTAGTAGAACAGGGTAAACGCCCACTCCAAACAGCAAGTAAGACAATAAAAATGTAACAGAGGGTGAGGGCGAAACACAGCTTTAAAAGGTAGCTAGATAGAACGTCACCAATGTATCTCATCAACCTCAAAACGGCACAGCTTCTCCAAGAAAAAAAGACTCCCAAGGTATAAAATCGCCCTCACCCTCTGTTACATTTTTAATTTCAAAAATAAGTTAAGTGAATGGATGGGAAACTGCAAATGTAACCTGGGCCTAGCCCATCCATCCCTTATGGACAAGAAGAAAAGTAGTTGGATATACCAAAAAGATGTCTGTGGCTAGGCTTCAAACAGCTTAGTTGTTCTGTTGCCTAATACCAATCCTATGAACCTATGAACAAAACCTATGAACAAAATAGAGTGTTAAATGTGTGACTATCAGTGCAACCCTTAATGTTCATAATTTTTTCTTTTGTTTTTCTCTTTATAATTAATTTCGTATTTGCATTGTTATTTTTAATAGTTTTTGTTGTGTGTGTTTTTCTTTGCTTATGTTTGCTGGGCTCTTTCCCCTTGGGTCTCCACTGAAAATGGGTTACTTACTATCAGTGCAATGCAAGTAGTTAATAAACTTTTCTTTTTTTACAATTATTTGTATTGTGATTGTTATTTAATGTTTGTATATTGTCACTTTATCTTTACTTATGTTTGCTGGGGCATTTCCCCTCGGGTATCCACTGAAAATGGGTTTGTTTGCAAACTCAGTTGGACAAAACCGGTTAACAAATGTGAAATAAAATAAAATAAATAAACAAAACTAGGAAAACATTCATGTAAAATAATTAGAAGAAACTATGGAGTAGGCTATAAGTGATGAAGTCATGCATTGTTATTTTTAATAGTTTTTGTCCTGTATGTTTTTCTTTGCTTATGTTTGCTGGGGCTTTTCCCCTCGGGTCTCCACTGAAAATGGGTTTGTTTGCAAATTCAGTTGGACTAACCCAGTTAACAAATGTGAAATAAAATAAAATAAATAAACAAAACTAGGAAAGCATTCATGTAAAATAAATAGAAGAAACTATGGGGTAGGCTATAACTAATGAAGACATACATTTTAACAATAAATAAAAGCTTAGAAAGAACAGTCTTTCAGAAATCAAATAAGCAATTACATGCAGCAGAATAAGAGTCTAAAAGGGAACAGACAGACCATTGTGTAACAACATATATTAAATGGGGTTATGGATGTAATTTAAGTCATCCATCAAAGGCTGTAATACTAAATTTAATATCAGTTATAAAAATGTAATGTGCAGACATAAGGCTAGCATAATAATAAGTATAAAAGACAGAAAGGCAACCAATTGGCTGCAATATCTATAGTCAAATGAAACAGCTAAGCTATTTCCCAAAATTTATATTTTATGTCCCTGCATCACAACACAATTTTAGTATTGTTAATGACACAAAAGCAAGTGGTATTTCAAAAGTATACTGATATTTATTGCTTTCTGCTATGACAATCTTCATGTTACTAGCTAATGTCTACTATATTTTAAAAGAGAAATAATTTCATGACAAATTCTCGACTAAATATAAAACAAATGCATTGCACTTTGCCTCATTTTAATAATTTGTCGTAATTACCTCTTATCTGGTTAGTGAGTTTAACAAAAAGTTAAGTAAATAGATTTTCTTTTGTCATCTTCAGGCAAGTTTGTCACTTCATGAAAAGCTGTGAGCAACTTGAATTGTGTGGAATTGTCTCTGACTGGCACAATTACCATTTTTGTGTATTGTAATACTTAGTTGCTTACTTATCTCCAAGGCCATTCCTGAAAGCAGGCACACAGTCTTTGAGGGTCAAGATATTTAATAACTCCAGTAAAGGGATAACAGCTTTGATTATGTTTGAGAATGTTTCATTAAGCACAAACCACGAACAAGCCTTTGCTTTCCATGGAGGTTTTTTCAGGTAAATAAGTATAATTTCATTCAGTCTTTCTGTACATGCCCATGTGAATCTCACTTAAAATAATTAATCCCAGTCGCAATCATCTGATGGCCGGTGAAGCTGTATTGTAGAAAAAAATGGGGAGAAGGCGGCAGAAAACAGAGGAACAATAAAGCTATACATAAAAAGTAAAAGCTTTTAGAAATCAAAGTGTAAGTTTAAGTCTGAATCCTCAGGCTATCTAATCTGTTTTAATAGCAAAGCACCTTAAGAAAAGCTGACAATTATATTTTTGCATTTTTTTGGAATTATATTTAATATGACATTGTCTGTTTAAAATAATATAACATATGAATCAATGTTTAAAGTGTATTAGTTTCATATATATCTTTGTGCTATCCCCTTTCTCAGTAGCTCAACCCTCCTGCTTTCACTTCATACTACCAATTCTTTGAATAATAATTGCAAAACTTCCTTAAGCCTATTCAAACGCAGTTTGGACCAAAGGATAGGAAATCGCAGATTCACCCCTGGCTTGTCACCTGTGCCCTATAGCACAGGTATATACAAAAGCCATTCCAGACCTTGGACGTTGATAATTTGGAAATATGGGGCATGAATGGCTAGGCTTAAAAATGTTCTAGGGCTGTTAGCCTCGTAACCTTCTATGATCCTATAAGATGCTGAATGCATACCTCTCAACTGTCCAGATTTTTGTAGAATATCCAGATTTTTGCCTCAAATTTGTGGTCTGCTTCTCATAAAATTATTTTTTCTGGCTAATCACCAGCAAATCATTGAGGATTGCAGTCAGAAAATAATGGCAGACATTTGCGTTTCAGACTTCATAACCTTCAAAAAATTCATGCTAATGCAAAACCTGTTATTCTATCAACTTTCTAATTTTATAAGAGCAGTATTTTAAAAGTGTCCCTATTTTTCGGCCTTTGTCCCCCCATTATTTGTGGCTTTTTCCAGGTTTCCTGCTGTAACAGATTTAGAGGTACAGCTGGATGTATGCATTATTAACTGCAGTTCATATAAGTATGTGCATAAGGGCTGAATGAAATTATGATGTTAAAGAAGCCTCTTTGTGAGTCACATATGTATGATTAAACATTTGGAAACATATTTCACTTTTTTTCAGTAGTCGTTTACTTTAATCCAGTGGTCTGACAAGTTTTTAATGCTTCATTCTTCAATTAAAAAGATATCCAAAATACATAATGCTGCATTCAGTTACTCTATTGACACAAGATTCACAAATCAGCCTTCAATTAGATGTTAACAATAAAATGGAGTGCATACTTTAAATGTTGTAAACAATGAATTAATTTATTCTATATCTGTATATTTTGGACATACCTGTTTTAGATTGCAGATGAAATGAAAGCATATATGATCAAGCAATGCACAGTCAAGTTGGGAAATATGAAAGAGTACTTGAATGCAGAAGGGTCCATTACCTGGATTTATTTTATTTAGACTTCGATGACAGAGTTAGTCCCATTAGACAAGAAACCTCTTTTCAGGGGAAATTCAAGGTGGCATTCATACTGACTAAGGGAAATTTGGCCAGGGTACCAGTGAATTTTCCCTACATTTTAAAATGAGTGCTTTGGGATCTTTTATATCCACCTGATGGGGCCTTTTTTTAACTTCTCATCTGAGGAACAACACCCTTAGGAGTGCAGCACTCCCCTTATGATGTGCTGCAGTGGCAGTATTAGGAAATGAACCCAAATCCCTGCTGTGGGAATAGAACCAACAGTATTCCACACTAAAGTCAAATGTACTATCTGATGAGCTACTAAAGGAAGCCAAAATGCATTCAGTGAATATCTATCACTTACTTTCTCATTCATTATATGCCTAAATAAAACCTTTGCTCATCTGTACTCATGGCTGGTATCAATCTGCTATTTTCTAATAACTTTTTCAATGCATCATACGTCATATAATTCTGTAGGAGATTATAAGCATCCTTCAGTAAGCAAAACAGAAGAATTCTGCACACTTTTTTCAGCTATTTTATAAGAATGCTCAGATTAAGTATCTCTGATAAAACAATGTTGTAATCATCAGTTGTGGCTATATTTCATCTCATAATAATACATAACCACTGCCATGCCTAACATACCCCTAACCACATAAATAATTTGTTTTACATATGTATGTTTTTGTATGCTTGTTTGTTTTTTATTTGCTTTGTTTCTTTATGTGATATTTCTTAGTTTCTGCTTATCTCCACCACATTATGTACAGTGTACACTATCTGATTCATTCACAGCTTCTGCACGAGCCTGACACATTTTTTTTTCAGAATAAAATGTCAGTGTAAGTAGTACCTACTAAAGTGTTCTGCTAAACATTTTTCTTCTGTACATGATCCAACCATCCATCCACCCACAACTCCCTTTTTCCCCTTTTTTGCACATGGGGTTGGGGTGTCACATCAATGTGCACATTCATAAAAATGAAAAATACTATATTGTAATTAAGCTCCAGCACCAATTAGAGTAACACAGCTTGAGTTCAAAAATACACAAATGGGTTGCATTGTCTGTGTTAACTACAACTGACTATTTGTGAAGTCTGTGACAAATTTTGTATCTAATCTAAGCAAGACAACAGGGTGAAAAATATTTTCTTCCCATGAAATACTTCAAGTGGAGTGCATTGCCTGCCCTGACTATCATAAGACTGACTATTTCATCTTCATCATAATGATAAACTAGCATATAAAGTGCTGCAAACTGGAAATAGTTCAAAACTGGAAATATATTACTTCACATACTGAGCTCTAGCAAGTACAATTTTATTATTGTAGCATATATGAGAAATGTGTCTGGAGAGATTGACAGTGAGGTAAATGGACATGACCTGACTTTTTACGGGTCATAAAAGGCAGAAGAGGATCGACACTCATTTCTAAGTGTCTAATCTGGTGATATACCCAACATGTTGCACTTCCCATTACACTTATACATTATTCCAATGCACTTATACATAGAAAGGTGCACAGAACGAGACAGGACAGTCTGTGGAAATACTGCTCTAGCATGCATTTCATAACAGTTATTGTCACATTTAAAGTGCCTTGTCCCTCATTTTCTGTGTCAAAATGCAGACCTACTGACCACTTCAAATGAAACACATGTGAATGTCAGTGCTCTTGTAATTCTTATTATGTACTACAAAGTCCAAAACATTTGTATTTTGCTTTAGCAAACCTGCCTGACTCATAGTCATCCTGAACTTATGCATGTCAGTAAAATAAACAAACCTTTCAACTGTCCACATTTTTGCTTCATATTTTTGGTATGTTCCTCATAAAATGTATGGTTTTCTGGCAAATCACTGTGGACTAAAGTCACTAAATAATGACATGCATTTGAGTTTCAGACTTCATATCCTTTAGAAAATGCACGCTAACACAAATCCTTTTATTTTAGCAACTTTCTTAAAGTTTATAAGAGCATTATTTAAAGGCTGTCCTTATTTTAGGGCATTTGTTCCCCCATTGTTTTAGGCTTTGTCCAGATTTCTTTTGCTAAGAGGTTGAGAGGTATGAAAATAACAAAGACAGAGAAGTATATATTTTTCAGTAGTAATAATGAATAGTCGTCCTTCATGAAAAATGGATTATCATATGATTAAACTAAAAAGTGTGTGTGTGTGTGTGTGTGTGTGTGTGTGTGTGTGTGTGTGTGTGTGTGTGTGTGTGTGTGTGTGTGTGTGTGTGTGTGTGTGTGTGTGTCAACATGGGCTGGCAACTAATGATTACAGCAATAACATGTTCTTTCTTGATCAGTTTTAGTATATTACAAAAATTATGATTTAGAGAACATGCAGTAATGTTCAATTCCTTTCAGGTGATGTCAGACAGATGAAAGTTTACCCCCATTTTTTTACCACTGCAAGTAAAATGCAAATAGTAAAATAAGTTAAAATAGTTGATTTTAATCAAGATGATTAAATGGCAAGAAAAACATCACTTCATTCACAAAAAAAACAATCTTTTATGTAGCTTGTATTTTCAACACTTTTTAAAGCTCCTACCCAGAAAACATTAAACTTTTCATGCATGCATAATTGTTGACTTTATCACTTCCTTCTTTAACGCAAAACATTTTAATGATACTAAATTTTATGAGCCATTAATAAATGCATGTGATGTGGTTTAAAAAGCTAAGGCTATAAAATACTTGTGCATGCTGTAGGTGGTAACCATATTGTACTCCAATAAAACTGTGACTACATCTTTTTGTTCAAATGAATTATATACATAGCAAGTGCCTCTGCCCCATATTTTCCAGCTGATGCCTTCACAAATCAAGAAAGAACATGTAGCACAGGTCCTTGTAAGACCAGTTAAGGTACTTTTTAGAAAGATGTTCCCAGTTCAGTAACAACATGTGTGGTGCTTCCCCACAGACTATCATTTTCTCTGAATAGAATGGAGAAAAAAAAGAACAGACAAAGCTGAGTGACTACACTGAATATCAAAAAGTAACCATGGAACCATTTGTTCTTTTTTCAAAGAATCGTCAGACTGATTCACCCATTCATTACACTGAATCAATATTTGAATCCTTCACAAGTAATTTTTTTTAGGGAAGGGAACCTATTTCAAAACAGTCATTCTATACTATAGCATTCTTTATATATACTAAAGTATATATATTTTCACTTTTGAAATCTTGGAATATATTTTGCAGTGTAGAAAATAAATGCTACCTTAATAACATGCAGTGATTTTACTTCATATATATAAATCCAAAGTTAACATTCTGTAGCTGAAGCCAAATGGAGGCTGGAAAATAAACTATAAACATGTGCAAGTTGTTCCTAAACAGTGGAAAACACGTTCTCTGTTTTTGTTTGGTTTGAATGGAACGAAAATGTTCTTGTCAAGAACATATGTAGATCAGTAATTCCTGAAAAGCACCATAGAAACCCTAAGTAGCTTCTACCCCACCAGCCTTCGCCGACAAGTGCTATTAAATGACTGGTCAAGCAGATACATTATGATGTTATGTGCTATTAGAAAATAAATATTGTATACAACATAATTGTAATTATTCAGTAACTCACATTCAAAACCACCATCTTTATTATAAAAAGGCAAACAAGCAAACATACCAATATAGTTGCAGATTGTCAGCCTTTGTTAAGTGTCACTCTCTGAAGATGCACATGCCTTTATTTATTAAGTACGACTGCAATTAAGTCTGCCTTTCAATTAGCATTAGCAAGTGTACGGATAACTGAGGAACTGGTGTTAAATTACAGGAAAATCAATCTCCTTACTTATAGTCATCAGATCACATTGCTTGTGATATCTAATGAAGGCATAAACTAACATCTAAAGAAAACACAGACATTGACGCACTCACCTGTTGCTGGTATCTTTCTTTCCAGACCAGTAGAAATATCAGAGATGGAGTATCCTCAAACGTCTCATTGAGTTTTTGGAGAGGCACTAGGATGTGTTGCAAAAACCTAAAAAATAAATGCTGTGTCTACTGCTGCTAAGAAGGATGTAGGCTGCTGAGACTAATACAACCGCATATCATCCTGCTGTTCCTTCTGCAGTTCTGCTTTAGTTTCCCTTTTTGTTTTTGTTTTTTTTTTGGCTTTGAATGTACTCTACTGTAGTGGGCAGCAGTAAGCACTTCTATGATCTAGCTAACAAAGACCTCAAAAGGCAGGGCTCTGAAGTAGTCAGAATTCCACAGGCATCCAGTTCAATCCCATCCTTATAAATAGCCACTGTCATAGAGGGGAAAAAAAGAACAATAGAGAAAAAGAGAAATGTTGTAATGGCAGAGCTCTTCTTCTACCTCCCTTATGGCTGCCAAACTGTTAAAGGCTTCAGTCAACGTGG